>NC_086448.1:756861070-757161070 GCF_028390025.1 Pseudophryne corroboree
GTGTGTGTGTGTGTGTGTGTGTGTGTGTGTGTGTGGTGTATGTGTGTGTGTGTGTGTGTGGGGGGGGGGGGGGGGGGGGTGATTACTGGGTGTATCTTTAATAAATGTTGGCAGCACTGTGTTTATGTGTGTGAATGTTTTTTTTTGTGTGTGTGAATGTTTTTAAGTGAGGTGCGTGTCTTTGTTTTTTAAAGGAAAGTTGTGTGTTTAAGTGAAAGAGGCATGTGTGTGTGTAATTGTGTGTAAGTAAAAGTGGCATGTGTGTGTTTGTGTAATTGTGTGTGAAAGTGACGTGTGTGTGTGTGTGTGTGTGTAATTGTGTGCAAGTGGAAGTGGCGTGTGTGTAAGTGAAAGTGGTGTGTGTGTGTGTGTGTGTAAGTGAGAGAGGCATGTGTGTAATTGTGTGTGTAAGTGAAGTGTGTGTGTGTAATTGTGCGAAAGTGGCGTGTGTAAGTGAAAGCGGCGTGGGTGTGTAATTGTGAGTAAGTGAAAAAGGCGTGTGTAAGTGAAAAAGGTGTGTGTGTGTGTAAGTGAAAGAGGTGTGTGTGTAAGTGAAAGAGGCGTGTGAGTTAGTGAAAGAGGTGTGTGTGTGTGTGTGTGTGTGTGTGTGTGTGTGTGTGTGTGTGTAAGTGAAAAAGATGTGTGTGTAAATGAAAGAGGCATGTGTGTAAGTGAAAGAGGCGTGTGAGTTACTGAAAGAGGTGTGTGTAAGTGAAAAAGACGTGTGTGTAAATGAAAGAGGCATGTGTGTAAGTGAAAGAGGCGTGTGAGTTAGTGAATAGGATGTGTGTGTGTGCGTGTGCAAGTGAAAGAGGTGTGTGTTTTCAGTGAAAAAGGCATGTGTGTGCAAGGAAAAGAGGAATGTGTGTGTAAGCGAAAGGTGTGTGTATCTATACTATTGTGAAAGGCACCTGAGTACGCTGCTACTGTTCACCCTGTGTACCAGATATCTACATATGGCATATATGTATGATGTATGTATGTATATATATATATATATATATATATATATCCCTATATGTATAGGGGTGGGGGGGGGGCACCAACATTTTATCATGCCTCCGGGCGACTGGGGCGAACTTACGCCACTGTCTTAATGGGTTGTATGATGATACCCCGCAATTTTGGCCAAGTGTCAGGAGGGTGTGAGAGTAAAGAAAGACAAGACATGTGATGTTATGCGTACTGTACAGAGAGGATGTAATTAGATAGGGAAGCATTGAAGGTTATGTGGGTGGGTCTGGAATTTGATGGGCTTGTCTGAAGAGGTGAGTTTTCAGGGAACGTTTAAAGGTTTGGAGACTAGAGGCACTAATGACTAGTAGAGCAATATATGTGTGTGTGTGTGTGTGTGTGTGTGTGTGTGTGTGTGTGTGTGTGTGTGTGTGTGTGCGTGTGTGTGTGTGTGTGTGTGTGTGTGTGTGTGTATATATATATATATATATATAACCATTTGTGCTAGTCTTGCCCGCATCTTGCCATGCACCGCCGGGGGTCCCGTATTGCAGTCTTGTTACACCACGCTAGCTGCAGTGTTTGGATATCTCTCTCCTCCCGTCAGCACGCAGTTGTGAGCCGGAAGCTCTGTGAGATGTCCGGAGTGTGGAGCTTCTCAATGAGGCTGTTAATGATCTGGTCAATCACCCTGGGTCTCTGCCGCTGGCGCCGGGTGAGACCGTCTGTTTAGATCACAGATGAAAAGCTGGGAGCCGGGAGTTGTCTTGCGTGGCTAATTGACGTCTGCAGGCATCACTAATAGGGTTAAACTGACGCGTTTCTCAGCCTTACAGGTGGGGCAGTTTCCTCAGAAGCTTAGACGCGGGTAAGCTACCACCATCAAGCTCCCGCTACCGCCTACACAGTTAAGCACCTTTGCTATCTTATTAATCCCCAATATGAATACACACTGCACATGAAAGTGCATATGGAGTGGAACTATATTTATTGTAGCATTTCTTTGGATTTATACATTGAGCTCATTCGAGACAATTTACTGGGAGTTGAGACCTGAATTAAATTTATGTGGAGAGAATTATACCTCTTACTGCCATTTAAGCTTTGAAACCCTGTATGCAGAATCCCCTCTTGAATCGGTGAATAGTAGTGTGATACTCTGTGAAAAGAGTCTTTTGATACGTTTCAACTACGACTAACCACAAAAATTTGTACTCAGCCCACCATCCACCCATGGCATTCCAGTATTTCTGACCATGGGGCATATGTATTAATCCTTGGAGAGTGATAAAATGAAGAGAGATAAAGTACCAGCCAATCAGCTCCTAACTGCCATGTTACAGGCCTTGTTTGAAAAATGACAGTTTGGAGCTGATTGGCTGACAGTTTAGCTCTCTCCATGGCTTAGTGCTTATGCCCCTATGAATGCACAGGTTAGAAGTGATGATAAAGATCAATACAGTCAATCAGGGCCGGACTGGCTCTCCGCCACTTCTGCCAAATGCCAGAAGGTCCAATTAGCTGATGGGCAAGTGCGGCCACCCAGAGAGACTGAAGTTGGCCAAACAGCTCAGTGTCCTGGTGATCTGCTCGGCTGTCTTGCTCACAGAGACAGGGGCTGGCTGGGAAGCTCCGCCCCCAGTGCTCTGACTGGCTGCCTTTCATAGAGAGATAGGGGTGTGCCATGAAGCTAAGCCCCTGTGACTCGTGGCATGCCGCCATTAGCCGTGAAAATGCCCCTTTGCCATGCACACGCACACTAATATGCCAGGGCTGTTGGAGAGTCCCAGTATGTCCCTGCAGTCAATCCAAGAAAAAATGAGTGTCACTTGCTACTGAGTCTTCCAACAATTTATCAATCCCAGGCAATAATGATGGAGGGTGATATGTAATGTGCCTAGTAATCTAGTAACTTGGGTGGTTATTCAGGTTTGTTAGCAAACCAAAAAAGCACACGAATGAGCAAAACCATGCTGCACAGCAGGTGGGGCAGAAGTAACATGTGCAGAGTGTCAAAGTCAGAGAAATATCCCTATACACGCAGCCATATTTGCACCTTGCACTGGTCCGCGCTGCGCATGCGTGCGCTTTCCCGTGATAGCGCATACCCGCTGATGCGTGCACCCGCTCGCATCGGTATGCGTATTTACGGTAAGGAGTATGTAGTCGTAGCGTGCGACCCAATCGTTACATATTTCCACAATTAACGTAGTTTATAGATCATGGTCCTTTTGATAGATTCTGAAAGTTTGGTTAATATAGAATGTCCCTGAACGAAGGAATCCCTCTTTGTATTGTAGGAAGGGTCTAACAGGAGTCATACAGCAGTGTTTGGTACCCATCGGAAGAGTATTTAAATAGCAATATTCCGGTGTTGGTTTGGAGCGTATTAATCGCTCGTGCGAATAGTTATGGACATAAGAAGTTTATGTCCATTACTATTATTTACTCTTACTCAGGTATGCGGCGGGAAACCCAGTTTCCCACCCACCTGAGCTGTTTGAAATCGTCACAGCCCACCTGTATGAATTACCCAATGACCTTTTGTTATGATGCGAAGCTGAATTCCTGTGTCCAATGGACGACAAGATTGTAGGGACCATTGGATTGCATTGTGTGTGGGGCATAAATAGGCAGGCCGACCACATCCAGCTCTCACTCTTCAACGGTTCTCATTGCTGAAAATCGGGTGCTGGATGTCCAGGCGCATGCGATCGTTTCCCCTTGTGCGTAAGTTTTTCTCCGTGATCATATTGTCTTACTGTGAGCCATTTCTCTCATCTCAACTCTCTCTCTCTCTCTCTCTCTCTCTCTCTCTCTACTCTTTCTCTCATATTTTCCTTAAAGTATCTTGAATTGTTTTGTATTCATAGTGTAGTTATTTGGTTAGGAAGTCTCTGTTATATTGTAGTGTATCATTTGTACTGTGATTCCTTTTTACAAGTATATTAGTTATAATACATTTAATAGGCTTTGGACCCTAAACAAGTATCTGTGTATTTTCTCATAGTGTTAAGTGTTCACAGAGCGTCGGTGACGCTCAAACAGCTTTGTAGTTAATCAGGTTACACCAGGTTGCACTTACACATTGTCTCTACACTAAGGTATACTGTGTATCTCATTGTTAAAGGTATAGATATAAAGGTTTAGCGTTGTGAGCGTCTGCGCCGCTGGTGATCTCCTCGTGGTCTCGAGCGTCCGCTACGCCATAGCGAATCGTTACGTTTGCCTGTAGCCAATAGTGTGCCAGACTGTGATCTCTGGGCCGTGAGCGAACGCGACGCTTGAGCGTCTCGCCTACGGCTGAGCGATCGTTACGCAAGTAGCGTACCCTTATGGTACTTCTTACGTAGTCAGCGTATAGTGTTCTTAGACCTCTTAAAGGGATATTTATACGATAAATAGATTCAGCTTTATCAATTGGCGGCTCGTCCTGTCCTTCACATATCTGCACTAGGTAGATCAGCAGACATTATCCCCCAGCAAAGGGTGGGAGGTTGTCTCACAGTGCTGACGGGATAAGCGTCTGCTTCGCTTAGATAAAGAGTGCTGAAGGAATCCGGGAACCGGAGGTAAGAACAAAACGCTTGTGTCTTTTAAAACTGTTTATTTGTCTTCTGTCTTGCGTACACACGCACGCATACATATATCTGCATTTCTTTTTCATTTTCGTATATCACTATCCTGTTTGCCAATTTTATAGTTGATAGAAAAGTGCTAAAAGAGACTTGCTGTTATTTTATAGTTTAAGAATAGAGGTAATAGTTAAAAGTGTAGAGAAACACACAGGTTTGCCTGGGAGATAAGGCAAAGCCAGTGGGGTACGCGGTAGATGATCAGGGATCGTCTACATTGATAAAAGTACATTGTGTTACGGTGGATCTTTGCATTGCGTACACGTGTCTCTAACAAAGACTAGCGTGCGCAATCCAAAGGCCGACGCACGCAGCGTACATTACGCAACGGAGCGTCCGGTTACGCCCACGTAGCTCAAATCACGAAAAGTTGAATTTTAACGCAAAGGCGATAGTTAGCGCTAAGCGGTAAATTGCGCAAAAGGCGATAAATAACGCAAGTCTATTTTTGGAAAATCTGAAATTTAGTTTAACAGATCCTGCTCCTAATTGGTAACACAGCTGGGCTGAAGAAAATTTCTGCGCAGAAATAGATATAGAAACGAAAGTGTACATGTGTTGAGTGAGTGTGTTTTTATCACATAAGAGGTTGAACCAAAAAGAAATCGGGTACTCGTAAGGGACATTCGTGTAAGTGACATATACGGTGGCTAGGGAGGCATCCTTGGTTAAACATAATATTTGAGCATTAGAGTATAGCGGACCAGTATAGAACAAGACCAGGAGGTCAGACCAGGAGGTCGTACAGACAAGACCAGGAGGTCATAAGGAGACAAAGAAGTCCGCTATAAAGGTAAGAGGCACAACCCCGGGGGTTGGTGCAGAACCCATATAGGCCGTATAAGCTCTGGCTGAAGGAATTCGCAGCCGAAATTTTCGATTCCACTGATCTCTCAGTACATAACAGGTAGTGCTTATGTACTGAACAATTGTACCGCACGTCATTGTGTGCATTAGTAAACCTGACTAGTATCATTTTGCGTACAAAAGTCATAAACGCTAGTTGTACATTCTGACGTGATTTGTGTAATTTTTTATTTTTAAAGGGAAGTTCGCTGGTCACTCAGGAACTATCTAGCAACCCCACCTTTACTGGAAAGAGTAAGTGTCCTGCGGGTAACCCTCATATGTTCCAGTAAACAGAAGGTTTTTGGTAGGGCCCTGTATCGAGTACGCCAGCACCATATCGGTGTGATCAGGTCGTATTGGTCGAGGTGGGCGAGTGAGTGGGGTACTCGGTAAACCGCCACCGCCGGCCTATTTTGAATAATTTGGTTTGCTGTAAGGGTTCGCTGAAGACCGTGATATAAAGATCAAAGGAGTAGTAAGCAACACCTGCAGATTATGGGGGCCAGTTGTTCAGGTAGGGGGCGATCAACCTCGGTTCGGGTTGATTCAGAGAACCGACCAGTCGGGTCGGCAAGGTACATCATGTGTGAGAAATACGGAAGTCACACAGAGGTTTTATGTGATGAATGGGAGAGAATGACTGTACAAGACAGGGAGAAATTCCCAAGAATAGGTAGCTTCAGTCCAGAAGTGTTACAAAATTTAAGGAGGAGGATATGTCTCATAAAATCAACAAAGAGACGAATCCAGCATCATGATTATTTACAGTTATGGCAACAGGAAGGTGAGATACAGAGAGGTTTGGCTCTGGCGGCGGGATCTGGGGCAGTCAGGAAACTGATAGCCACAGCCCCGCCACCACCATACATTGCAGGAGAGAAGTTGATTGCGGAGAAAAACATAAACTCTTAGCAACCCTGTAAATGTTAATGATGTTAACCAAGTAACCCATGCAATTATTGACCCGTGCAAGTTGTACCCTGTTCTAAACTTTCCTCAGGAGTGTGATCAAGAAGACGATTCGGCAACAATTTCAGCGCTCTCTCTAGCGGCCACCATATCAGAAACCACAGTAGGAACTGCACCACTCACGAGATTAGTGAAGGCCCCTAGCGGAGGGATAGGTGAGGTCGTGTCAACGGGTAAGTACGGCACCATGCATTATACCGAAACAATTTCACCACAAGCTGTAGAATCTACACAGAATGAGGTTGTTAGAGTTAACCCTGTTAGAGTAATAGCAGTTCCCAACGGGAAAACAGATGCATCAGGAGCCACTCCCATAAGGAACATTGCCATGTACACACCATTTTCCCGAATGGAATTAAGAACCATAGTGTCCGAATTTCCTGACCCCAGGAAAGACTTAGTTGCTAGCCAAAAATACATCAGGGATCTAGGGAACACTGTAGAGCCCAACAACAAAGATTGGCAGATACTGCTAAGAGCTTGTTTACCTTCAAATGTCGACTCAGTTCAATTCTTGGCTGATTGTGGACTAGATAAAGATGTACCGCTTTCAGATGTGTACAACAAAGATAACGTAAAAAGGATAAATTTACAGTTAAAGGAGTATTTCCCAGCCGTTGTTAAATGGAACAAAATATTCTCCATTAGACAAAAAGAGTCCGAAACGGCAGTAGAATATTTCCACCGGGCACTATTAGAAATGGCAAAATACACTGGTATAGAAGACATTAGGACCAACCCAAACCATCAAGAAGTAGCAGTATCTGTACTGATGGATGGTTTAAAGGAAACATTAAAGGCTAGGGTACAGACCACGCAACCATGTTGGCGAGGTCTGTCAGTGTCCACTTTGAGAGAGGCTGCTATTGATCACGACAGAAACATCACCAGGCACAGAGAATCGCAAAGTGATAAGTTAATGTCAGTAAGTATACAGGCGCTGACCACAAAGCAGCCTGCGTATGTACCATCGAATCCTGTAAGTAAGTCAACTGAAATAACTTGTTATTCCTGTAACAGACAGGGACACTATGCACGAGACTGTAGAATAAAGAGTGTACAAAGATCTTTTCAACCCCCTAGACAACGACACAACACAAGACATTGGGAGCAGGGTCCACAGAGGCGGAGTTTTGAGCCACATACAGGGGAAACAAAAAGATACCCCCCGAACAGAGATTGGCATGCCTCTGGTAGTTCCCAGCTAACTCCCTCACAAGTAGTTGCTGCCAACGGGATTCAGGGAGGTCAGCATACCCAATAGGGGTGTGGCCATACCTGTAATCTGCAGCCAGTTAAATTGATTGCCAGTCTTGGAAGTGAACCAGAGATTGCAATCAATGTAGCTGGTAAAACTTTAAACTTTCTTGTAGACACAGGGGCGGCCAAGTCAGTGATAAATTCGACAGTGGGCATGAGAACCACTGGTAGGACAATTCCAGCCATGGGAGTAACAGGAGTAGTCCAGCACTACCCTGTTAGCAAACCAGCCGAGATTACAATAGGGCCTTTACATACCAAGCATTCCTTTTTGCTGGCTGCATCGGCACCGACCAATCTCCTGGGAAGAGACCTACTATGTAAAATGGGGTGCGTCATTTATTGTACTTCTGAAGGTGTATTCTTGGACATACCTGAGAATCACGCTCAGGAAGTACGAGACATGTTAGACTCCCCATCAAAATTAATGTGACATTCCATTATGACAAATAGGAATCCATCCCAAGTAGAAGAGATGACATCTCAAATACCAGAGTCACTTTGGACAAAAGACGGACAGGACACTGGATTAATGGCAAACGTAGCTCCAGTAGTTGTACAAGTAAAAGATGGTAGGATAGCTCCAAAAATCCCACAGTATCCTCTGAAGCCAGAGGTGGAGTTAGGAGTTTACCCAGTAATAGAGCGCTTGCTACAACAGGGCATTCTGGTAAGAACGTCCAGCACTGCTAATAGTCCCATCTTCCCTGTGAAAAAGAGTGGGGGGAGGGGTTACCGGCTAGTGTAGGATCTAAGGGGGATTAACAAAATAGTTGAGAGTCAGTTCCCCGTAGTGCCAAATCCAGCTGTCATCCTAATGCAAATCCCTCCCACTGCGAAATTTTTCACTGTTATTGACCTCTGCTCCGCTTTCTTTTCAGTACCTCTGCACCCTGACAGCCAATATTTGTTTGCATTCACATACAGAGGAGTCCAATACACGTGGACTCGCTTACCCCAAGGTTTCATAGATAGTCCAAGTATATTTTCTCAGGCTTTGCATGATTGTTTACAGTCTTTCCAACCAGAGAGTGGATCAGTATTGATACAGTATGTGGATGATTTACTACTGTGTTCTGATTCATTGGAAGCATCCCTGAAGGATACGAAACAGCTCCTGTTTCATCTTTCAGACACAGGACACAAGGTTTCCAAAGACAAGTTGCAATTATGCCAAACTAAGGTAAAATATTTGGGACACTGTCTAACACAAGGACTGAGACACCTGACCGCTGATAGAATCCAAGCAATTAGAGACATGACACTGCCACAAACCCAGCAACAGATCAGAACGTTTTTAGGAATGTGTGGGTATTGCCGTAATTGGATCCCAGGGTTTTCCATATTGGCGCTACCTTTGCAGGAAATGGTCTCCTCAAACAAACCTGATAGGATTTCGCATACCGACGAATCCGAAACAGCATTTGAGAGACTCAAACAGTGCCTAACGCAGGCGCCAGCACTAGGTATGCCAGACTATGGGAAACCCTTTGAACTATACGGAACAGAAAGTGCTGGTTGCGCAGCAGGTGTACTAACCCAAAAACACGGTGATGCCAGCAGGCCAGTTGCATACTACAGCGCTCAGCTAGACACGGTAGCACGATCCCTCCCCACATGCTTGCGAAGCGTTGCTGCAATAGCATTGCTAGTAACAAAAAGCGAAGATGTTGTGCTAGGCCACAACCTCACAATCCATACACCACATGCAGTGTCAGCCTTATTGAATTCTGCCCAAACCAGACACGTCTCATCAGCGAGGTTTACAAGATGGGAATTGGCGCTAATGGCCCCAGTAAACATCACCATAAGGAGATGCAGTACATTAAATCCTGCAACATATCTCCCAGGTGTGTCTGGTCAGGCACAAAGGGTGGAAGGTGAGAGTGCTGGGGAAGGAGGATTTAATACAAAGGAAGATACACATGATTGTATGGAATATTTGACCCAAAATTTTACCGCAAGGCCGGACATCAGTGACAATCCACTGGAAGATGCAGAACTCACGTTCTACACGGACGGTAGTTGTCACAGACAGTCAGACTCGGGAGACTTGTGTACTGGATACGCAGTCGTAGATGACCAAGACACCATAGAAGCGGAACCGCTAGGCCCACCTCACTCAGCCCAGGTTGCCGAACTGGTCGCCCTAACCAGAGCATGTGAATTGGCTAAGGGTAAGTCAGCCAATATCTACACCGATTCTAGATACGCATTCGGGGTAGTCCATGATTTCGGAGCCCTATGGCGCCTCAGAAATTTCATGACGGCAGCTGGTACACCGATAGCGCATGCAGCTCACATAAAAAGGCTTCTAACAGCGATACAGGAACCCGACAGAGTGGCTGTTATCAAATGTAAAGCACACACATATAGTCAAGACCCAGTATCACTTGGTAACAGCCGAGCAGACGAAGCTGCTAAGTTAGCAGCTGCTACCCCCATACCGACAGACACCACACAACTGATGGTATTCAATACCATCAACACACAGAAGTTGTGTGAAATGCAGAATTTGTGTTCCGCACAGGAAAAAGCAGTCTGGAAGGCAAAGGGATATGGCCAGGAGTCCTCAGGGCTCTGGACGGATGGACATGGTAAACCAGTGGCCCCCAGGACATATCTTCCATGTCTGGCTGAAGCAGCACACGGGCTGACTCATCTAGGCAAGGAGGGGATGTGCAAATTGGTAAGAGCATACTGGTGCGCCCCAGGATTCTCCTCTCATGCGAGTAAAAGAGCAATGTCATGCCTTACCTGTCTGAGAAAGAATATTGGAAAGGCAATACCTACAGAACCATCCCATATCCCACCTGCCGGCGGCCCTTTTCAGGTAATACAAATTGACTTCATTCAATTACCCCCATGTCGGAATTTGAAATATGTACTTGTTTGTATAGATGTTTTCTCGAATTGGGTCGAAGCATTTCCAGCGGCTACAAATACCGCTATGTTTACAGCTAAGAAAATTGTGCAGGAATTTGTATGTAGATATGGTATCCCGAGAATAATCGAAAGTGATAGGGGTACCCATTTTACAGGTGATGTCTTTCAAGGAATGTGTAAGTTGATGGGAATTGATAGCAAGCTGCACACCCCGTACCGTCCACAGGCGAGTGCGAAGGTCGAAAGAGTGAACAGCACGATTAAAAATAAATTGAGTAAAGTAATGGCAGAGACAGGATTGACGTGGCCAGAAGCTTTACCCATTGTTTTGTATAGCATCAGAACCACTCCCAGGTCCCCTCTTAATCTGTCCCCTTTTGAAATCTTGTTTGGTCGACAACCGCATGTCATGATTAACCCTCAGGATGATTTGAAATGTAACAATGAAGTAACTGTAAAGTACTTAATTAACATGAGTAAACAGTTGAGGAACCAAAATGAAAATCTGAAGTTGGTGATTCCTGATCTACCTGATAGTAATTGTCATGACATTGAACCTGGGGATTATGTAATGATACGAAATTTTCTACGCTCAGGTTGTCTTATTGATAGATGGGAAGGACCATACCAGGTCTTATTGACTAGCACCACAGCATTGAAGGTTGCTGAGAGAGAGACTTGGGTCCATTCATCCCACTGCAAAAAGGTTGCTGATCCAGAGAAGTCCCGTGATAAGGAACAGACGGTAGAGGTTGTATCACTGGAGTGTCTGTTCCAGGAGGACTGAGGCGGCACCTGAGCCTTGAAGACCGAAAGCAGTTGTCGACTCCCCAATCCCTTTTATTGTTTTTCTCCACTTCCCATCCCCTCTCCCTTGAAATTTCTTTTTTCCCCCTTCTCATTCTTCTCCATTTCCTCCTCAAAGATGGACTTGCCCCAAGAGACTGTGATCCGGATTTTCCTGTTAACCATGATGTTGACTAGAGCAGTCTGTTCCGGCGAGAGTACCATGGAGGTCGAGAGAGGTTCTGGAATGGGTTCCGATTATGATGATGGAGGCGTAGTTTTCCAAGATCAACCTAACCAACAAGCAAAGGCGAGTATCAGAAAACGATCCGATAGAAGAAATTGTGATGGATTGTTAGCTGAAGAAAACTGTATCTGTAGGCTCTGTGACAATTTGGTTGAGGATGGGTGCATAAAGAAATGCCAATCCAGTTTTAATATCCATATGGACCGGCATCCATTGAGTGACTATCACTCCTTAGTGGGTAATGTGTTAAACAAAACAGATTGTTGGGTATGCTCTCAAGTACCTCAGGGTCATAGCAAATCAGGGCTAGTACCATTTCCTTTAACGATAGGGGAGGTACTTGAGTTAAATGGTGGGAGACCGGTGGACAGGAGATTTAACATCTCCAGCCCTCCTAGCTTGAAGCTCCACCAATACCATGTGGATAGGTCCCTCTTATGTTTTAACATCTCCAATCCCCGACAGCCGGGAAATTGGGAAGTGTCATGGAGCAACCTGACCATGACCTTCTCGCATAGAGCAGATAGAATGCCTACAGATACAGAGCTTGTACGCCACATAGCCAGTAGAGGAAAATCTTTCAGGTATAGATATACCTTAGGAAATAGGATTACTAGAGTTGGAGAAGTATCACCAGGATACTGTGCACATATCGTACAACCTGATACGTGCATTAAGCAGATGGAAGAATTAGGGCTAGGAGATTTCACCTGGAAGGTATGTAATATGGTAATGTCCTACTCCGTCCCATATGTTCTCCCCGATGATGCATATTTCATATGCGGGAGAAAGGCGTACAAGTGGCTTGCCCCAAACTCTGAAGGATTGTGTTATATTGGAAAAGTATTGCCTGAAGTGATGACTGTAACACATGATAAAATGAAAGACATACACCGTGGTGCCCAAGCTCCTTATACTCACACTCATTACGAGCACCTCGTTAAAAGACAACTGTCAGAAAGGTTAGAGCATCCGGCCTCTGATCTGATCCATGAATCCACCAGGATTCAGGTTCTGGTGGCGTTAGATTTCACTCGCACCGCTCGAGGAGTGATGAATTATAGATACATTTCCGCACTCGCCAATTTGTTAGATAATATCACTGAAATGTATGATGACACGTTTAGATACACTGGAAGAGAACTTCAAGCTTATAAAACAGAACTGGTACAGCATAGAATGGTTCTTAATTACCTCACAGCAGTGACAGGCGGATATTGTGTTACATTGGCAACACAGTACGGCGTGAAGTGTTGCACGTACATCACGAATAGCACCGAGGATCCGGTAGAGGTCATAGACCAAAAGATGGACGATATTCTCCAATTGAAGTGGGAATTTCGCCGAAAACACAATCTCACTCTTGCTGCTGTAGGTAATGAGCTGACTGGTTGGGTGTCATGGTTGAACCCGCGAAATTGGTTCTCCGGTTTGGGAGACTGGGCTCAAGGAGTCATAATGGATGTTGGAAAGTTTCTCCTATGTATTTTAGGTGTTGTTATATCTATTGGATTGATATTTAGATGCGGGCAGGCTTTAATGAGGTGCAAACAAAGTACAAGAGTGATGAGTTTGAGGAGTGAGGAAACTGTAATTAACCTGGATTTGATTTATGACCCAATGATAGAAACCAGGATGTGATGAAAATGCGATTATACGGTCCGTTTCTTTCACCTGTTTTTCTGCTTTTCTCCAAGATAACAAGACCCCCTTGGACGAGGAAGTTGACGAGACGCTATACAGACAACGGATGGACCAAAGAAAGAGTTTTGACCACTTGAGAAATGGACACTTGATGAACTTTGCCATGGATCCCCAGTTTCCCTAGTATTTTTAAACTCACGCTAGCCCAACATTTTTTGTAAATCTGATGGCACTGACAAAGCTTGTTGCTCATGCCTAAGGAGCAAAACAGCGCAAAGAAGACGACTTTCAACTGATACCGAACAAAACTTCGACGACAGATGTACATTTACCTGACATAGAATATCATTGCATTTTCCATAAGTGTTCTTCATCTTCATCTCTACAACCCTCAGGTAATAACACACATAGTTTAGTGAATACAGGCACAGATATCAGCAATCACATATTCCCCCATTCATGTATCATCAACTAAAATGTGCTCCCCATTTTGTTCAAAAAAAAAAACCGAAAAGAGCTCGGTAAAGTTTGACAGCCCATCCACAGACCTGTACCGCAGGATAAGAAGGAATTCAAATGTATACTTCGCAATACCTCGAAGCTTGATTTACAACACGTACGGAACGATGATACATGACCCCTCAAACATGGACTCATACACACATGCTTCTGCTATCTCACTAGGTCATACCCTCTTCACACCTACTCCTCTCTCCTCCCCTACCCAACCATGGAAATGAATTAACCCCTGACATATATTTTTCTCTTTTTGAAATGTTTTAGAAGGTGGCAGTTATTATTGACTGCCAAAGGGTGGACTGTCAAAGTCAGAGAAATATCCCTATACACGCAGCCATATTTGCACCTTGCACTGGTCCGCACTGCGCATGCGTGCGCTTTCCCGTGATAGCGCATACCCGCTGATGCGTGCACCCGCTCGCATCGGTATGCGTATTTACGGTAAGGAGTATGTAGTCGTAGCGTGCGACCCAATCGTTACATATTTCCACAATTAACGTAGTTTATAGATCATGGTCCTTTTGATAGATTCTGAAAGTTTGGTTAATATAGAATGTCCCTGAACGAAGGAATCCCTCTTTGTATTGTAGGAAGGGTCTAACAGGAGTCATACAGCAGTGTTTGGTACCCATCGGAAGAGTATTTAAATAGCAATATTCCGGTGTTGGTTTGGAGCGTATTAATCGCTCGTGCGAATAGTTATGGACATAAGAAGTTTATGTCCATTACTATTATTTACTCTTACTCAGGTATGCGGCGGGAAACCCAGTTTCCCACCCACCTGAGCTGTTTGAAATCGTCACAGCCCACCTGTATGAATTACCCAATGACCTTTTGTTATGATGCGAAGCTGAATTCCTGTGTCCAATGGACGACAAGATTGTAGGGACCATTGGATTGCATTGTGTGTGGGGCATAAATAGGCAGGCCGACCACATCCAGCTCTCACTCTTCAACGGTTCTCATTGCTGAAAATCGGGTGCTGGATGTCCAGGCGCATGCGATCGTTTCCCCTTGTGCGTAAGTTTTTCTCCGTGATCATATTGTCTTACTGTGAGCCATTTCTCTCATCTCAACTCTCTCTCTCTCTCTCTCTCTCTCTCTCTCTCTACTCTTTCTCTCATATTTTCCTTAAAGTATCTTGAATTGTTTTGTATTCATAGTGTAGTTATTTGGTTAGGAAGTCTCTGTTATATTGTAGTGTATCATTTGTACTGTGATTCCTTTTTACAAGTATATTAGTTATAATACATTTAATAGGCTTTGGACCCTAAACAAGTATCTGTGTATTTTCTCATAGTGTTAAGTGTTCACAGAGCGTCGGTGACGCTCAAACAGCTTTGTAGTTAATCAGGTTACACCAGGTTGCACTTACACATTGTCTCTACACTAAGGTATACTGTGTATCTCATTGTTAAAGGTATAGATATAAAGGTTTAGCGTTGTGAGCGTCTGCGCCGCTGGTGATCTCCTCGTGGTCTCGAGCGTCCGCTACGCCATAGCGAATCGTTACGTTTGCCTGTAGCCAATAGTGTGCCAGACTGTGATCTCTGGGCCGTGAGCGAACGCGACGCTTGAGCGTCTCGCCTACGGCTGAGCGATCGTTACGCAAGTAGCGTACCCTTATGGTACTTCTTACGTAGTCAGCGTATAGTGTTCTTAGACCTCTTAAAGGGATATTTATACGATAAATAGATTCAGCTTTATCAAGAGAGATTTGGGTGGTTTCTGTGCAGGGTAAATACTTTCTGCTTTATTTTTACACTGCAATTTAGATTTCAGTTTGAAAACACCCCACCCAAATCTGACTCTCTCTGCACATGTTACATCTGCCCCACCTGCAGTGCACATGGTTTTGCCCATTAGCGTGCTTTTTTGGTTTGCTAACCAGAATAAGGCCCTCAGAGCATGGTCATTCACATTGTCTAGGGCAGTAATAATTCCAAACATGGACCTGAGACGGGTGTAGTATGTTATGCCGGTGGTCGGGATACCGGCGCCTGGTATACAGGCGCCGGGATCCCGAACGCCGGCACGCCGGCAGCTGGGCGTGCGCAAATGAGCCCCTTGCAGGCACGGTGGTGTGCTACGCTATTTATTCTCCCTCCAGGGGGGTCGTAGACCCCCAAGAGGGAGAATAGATGTCGCTATGCCGGGTGACGTGATTCTGGCGCAGGTATACTGCGTGCCGGGATCCCAACAGCCGGCATACTGAATACCACCCCCTGAGACAACCTGATACTGATAAAACACCATAATGTCTTAAATCAGTGGTTCCCAAATTTTTTTGAATCATGGCATCCTAGAGTATCAGAATTTTGTTTCACAGCAGCCCATAGGCCAAAATTTACTTATTGAAAAATTTAGAAATAAATATTAAATTGTGTTTATATGTCATCCTTAGGTTCAGTTATGTGGTGAGGGACAAGATTTCCTTCTGTGTGTCCACATATTTTATGATTGGCAGCCACCAGCACTGGTTTTGCCTATTACACTGACCATAAATAATTTCAATTTGTCTTGGACCACCAACCCAGGGCACCCCTGCAAGTGCCCCAAGCAGAGGCGTAACTCTGGGAGGCAACGGAGTCATCTGCCGCCGGGCTCCTGCTCTGAAGGGGGGCACCTTGCCTCCCATTCTGCGACACCATTGAATTAAGTTAATTGACAGCTGCTGCTGTCTCTTCAGTGGCCGACTTCCTCACTGGTCCCTGCACCTTACAAATCACACCCTCTTTATTATAATGAATATACACATTTTATAAGTGTCATAGCCAGGATTAGAAATCTTAATTTATTACACTGGAAGCAGACACCTTACTGATGAAGCTATTTGCTCCTGTATAGGAAATATGAGAATTCTAACTATATGAAGTTACTTCTCTGACAATTAAATGTAACTTCATATAGTTAGAATTCTCATGCTTCCTGTACAGGAGCAAATATATAGGAAATATAAGCAGACACAAAATAATGAAGACAAAAAGATATATCTTGTTAGACAGAAGGAGACAAAGAAGGTAATCAGATGTGCAAAGGCACAAGCTGAGGAGCAAATGGCCCAGTCATTGGGTAAAGGAGGCAAAACTTTTTTTAGGTATATAAGCGAAAGGAGAAAAACAAAAGGCGGAATTATAAAACTAAAGACGTACACTGAGAGTCTTGTTGAAGGAGACAATTTAATAGCAGATCATCTTAATGATTATTTTTGCTCAGTATTTACTACTGAAAGAGAGGGGAAGGGGCCACAGTTAAGTTGCAGGGATATTCAGGAAAATGAAACAAGTACATTTACAGAGGAGAAGGTCCTAACAGAACTCTCAAAGCTGAAAGTGGACAAAGCTATGGGGCCAGATGGGATACATCCAAGGATACTAAAAGAACTTAAAGAGGTGCTGGTAGCACCATTGACAGAATTATTCAACCAGTCATTAGCTACAGGAGTAATTCCAGGGGACTGGAAAAGAGCAAACGTAGTCCCACTGCACAAAAGTGGAAGCAAGGAAGAGGCAAACAACTACAGACCAGTGAGTCTTACATCAGTAGTAGGGAAATTGATGGAAACACTCTTAAAAGAAAGAGTTGTAGATTATCTCAAATCCGGCAATTTACTGGATCCCAAACAGCATGGATTCACTGGGGGGAGATCATGTCAAACAAATCTTATTGACTTTTTTGATTGTGTGACTAAAGTGATGGATAAAGGTGGAGCCATGGATATAGCTTATCTAGACTTTAGTAATGCTTTTGACACAGTTCCACATCGCAGACTGCTAAATAAACTTGAAAGTTTGGGATTGGATATTAGGATTATTGAATAGATAAGATCTTGGTTGAAGGATAGAAAACAGAGAGTTGTGGTAAATGGAGTGCATTCACAGGAGGGAAATGTTACCAGTGGAGTACCCCAGGGATCTGTACTTGGACCAGTGCTTTTTAATATCTTTATTGGTGACATTGCAAATGGCATTAAAGGGAAAGTATGCCTTTTTGCAGATGACACAAAGGTATGCAACAGGGTAGACACACCAGGTGGGGTAAAACAAATGATTGAGGATCTAGGTAGACTAGAGGAATGGTCAAGAGTCTGGCAATTACAGTTTAATGCCAAAAAATTCAAAATCATGCACTTGGGTCTCAAAAATCCTAAAGCTAAATACAGTATTAATGGCACTATACTGGAAACTACTGAGGAGGAAAGGGATCTAGGAGTTACTATTTCAGATGACTTAAAGGCAGGTAAGCAATGTAACAAGGCAATGAGGAAGGCTAGTCAGATGCTTGGCTGCATTGGGAGAGGAATCAGCAGCAGAAAGAAAGAAGTTATAATGCCACTGTATAGGTCATTGGTACGGCCTCATCTAGAATACTGTATTCAGTTCTGGAGGCCATATCTTCAAAAGGATATTAATACATTAGAAACTGTACAAAGGAGGGCAACTAAAATGGTGCATGGCCTACATCACAAAACATACCCAGAAAGACTAAGAAATCTTAATATGTATAGTTTGGAGCAGAGAAGGGAAAGGGGGGACATGATAGAAACTTTCAAATATATCAAGGGTTTTAACAAAGTCCAGGAGGGAAACATTCTCCAAATGAAGAGAAGCAATAGGACACGAGGACATGCACTGAGACTGGAGGGGGGGAGGTTCAGGGGAAATTTGCGGAAAAATTATTTCACAGAAAGGGTAGTGGACAAGTGGAATAGCCTCCCATCAGAGGTGGTAGAGGCTAAGACAGTAGAGCAATTTAAACATGCATGGGATAGACATAAGGATATCCTTACAAAGAAATAAGGATCAAATAAGGTTAGAGATAAAAATAATATAAAAAAAAAAGGGGCAGACTAGATGGGCCAAGTGGTTCTTATCTGCCGACAAATTCTATGTTTCTATGTTTCAGTAAAGTGTCTGCTGCAGTGTAACAGGCCATGGGTTCTAATCCTGGGTATGACTGCTAAGAAATGTGTGATTTATAATAAAAGATAATGAAATGTATATATACACACAAACACACACACACACACATATATATAAGCACACATATATATTAAATACATATATTTATCTAAATATAGGGGGGCACCAATATTTATCTTGCCTCCAGGCGACTGGAACGAACTTACGCCACTGGCCCCAAGACACCCCAGGGTGCCTAGGCACACAGTTTGAGAAACACTGTCTTGCATGCTTTAAAAGTAATTACTTTATATGGAAAGAAACGTGCAATTAGGTCATATTTATGTTGTCTGTGCTTCCTGACTACACACATAAGATGTTAGCAATGAAGTAGTCTGTGGTGCATTGCTTCCTCTATATTTATAGCGGGAATACCCTTTGCCATCTTATGATTCATTGCATGAGCTACAAAGCCATCAAAACCTCATTACTTCTTATCGGGTCATTTAGCATGGAATGCCTCTGGGCAGCTGACAGTGCCAAGATCCCTTTTGGTGATTTCATTAGCCGTAAATGTCATGAACTTTATTGGATACATGTTTCTGTAGCTGGATGATTTATGCATGCCTGTACTAGGCTGTAGGTTCTGCTTGGTAGTAATAAGATACCAGCGCTGGAAGTTTAAAGATGACTACTGTAGTAGTGTGTGGACCAAAGCTCCTAAAATTTAAGCGCTGTGATGACCAAATCTGGAATCTGTTTTGTTCAATTCAGCAGGACCTCACTGTGTGGCTGATTCAGGCGTAGAAGCTAGGTGCAAGGGCCCAATGTTTTACTTCTGCGCATGAGTCCGAGACTCACTACACGTGTCCCAATGGTTACGCATATCGAAATTGCATGGATATTCATGCAATTTCAGTGGGCATTCCTAGGCGGTGACTGCATCTAAAGATGCAACTCCACTGACACAGGCGGCCATAAACGATCTGACAATCTGTGCCTGCTATAGGCAGATGGATTGTCAGACGGTGCGGCCGACTGATCTGCCAATAGTGTGTCTTTGTATGTAGTTACGTGGATTTGCTTCACGGCCTGTGGCTATATCAATAGTACACCCATCGGCTGCATCATTACCCTTCAGGTGCAATAGCTACTCTACTGCGCACCCCTCTGAATTAGGCCTGGTCTGAGAAGGCCAGACACCTGAAGTCCTGTGGAGGCCTTCCAGTGATACACTAAAAATGGTGGTCCAATTGTATTATAAACAAGCTTTCAACACTCAGAACAAATGAGATTGCTATAACGCACAAATGAATTGGTAGCTGTTACTTTGAGACATCAAACATATCCATCATGCCCAATAATGATCCATTTGATTTGGATTAGATTATTATTAGGCCATGTTGGGGCCACACTTGCTGAGTTATCGAGAAAATTGTCTCATATGTCCAGCAATATTGTGTTCCAACTTCCAAACAGGTAACAGAATTGTTGTTGCCATGACGCTGTGGAATCCCCAGAAGATGGGTATCAAAAACACTCCTACCAGTGTGCAACAAGCAGCACTAGGAGAGTCTGCACTAGATTACATGGGCAACCTGCCCAACAGATCCGGTGAACTTCACACTGAAGGTAAATAATGTTCTTTACTTCACCTTAACATACAGTTCTGAATGCCACCCAAGCTGAATTCCTCACTGTAGATGATGATCGTCTTCCTCTAGAAAACAAATACTCAAGAATATATCTTCCAGGCAGAAAGGTTTGGAGAATTAAGAAAGTGTGACAACCATTCTTAATAACGGTAGAGGTCCCTGGTGTCCAACATCTTTGAAAGAGAGAAACATCAATTAAAAGTTGAAACATAAACAATCTTCAATAAGGAACTATATTTATTCATGGAAAAATTTCCTGGTGGATCAACATTTTTTTGTTTAAATCGTGCTGCGAAATAAAATCAATCTTTTAAGATTCATAACCACGCTCTCTTGTTCTGTATATTCCCCTCTTTTATTTCAGAGAAACAGCTGAAGGTTGATGATGTTCCTACCAGTTCTAGTAGGATAAAATATCAAAAGATCCCATGAACTGGTGCCAAAACCTCTGTCTTTTGTAATGCCTACTATATGTCAAATGCCAAATGCTGAGATTGATGATAAACAAACCTCCTTGTGCACAGATGTTCTCCTAGAGAAGGAACTGGAATTGTTTTATTTACATTGCCAAAAAATGTACCTTGTACAGACGATTTTCTAGGCATCCATCAGCCATGTGTAGTTCAGAAATAGACATACATAAATAAATATCCACACACAAGAATTGAAATAATAATTAGCCATGTGTTGTGGCTTCTGTTCTGCTCCCAACAGGAAGCAGGCATCTGTATGCTCTAGAAGGGTCGGCCTTGTGAAATCAAATCTATATGGTAGGGCTGTATGGATGTGTTTCTCATTATGGCAACACACTTCCTGTCTGAATGTAATCTTAGTTCAGTAAGCAGATTCCATAAACTAAACACACCAGCCGCTATTTTAGTATAATTCTGCTAATTAACATACAGCAATGTTCTTAACTGACTTGCAGCATCCTGTATTGTTCCCTATTTATGGCATTCAGGACATGAGATTTCTTTAAATTTCCCATTACATTTAAACTGTTACCATTCATATTCCATCTTTTGTATTTTCTAGGAGTCCAAAATGAGTGATAGAGGCCGTCATAAGCAAGATGGCACAGGCAAGATTGGCATGGCCACCGAGAGGTGGGGTGGATACTAATTTCCCGGGACCGGCTTGTTGGAGGGGCCTCGAAGGCGCACAAATCTGCCGCCCGCCACCCTCTGAACTAATAGCAGCAGTATCCTCTCTCACCGGCCCAGCTGCTATGTACTGGGCTGCAGTGTCCCCCCTTGATTTGCCCCTGACTGATGGTCTTAATGTGCCCTTGTCTCTGCAAGTACTTTTTTTAGACCATACCCCCAACATTTTACCCAGGCCAGCAGTGCTCTCTACAGCACTGATGATGGGGGTACTAATAAGTGACTGCCAGGGATCAACAGAGGTACCTTGGACATGTGGTGCTCATCACTCGGCAACCCCAGGGATCAGGCAAGGGCATAACTACCATAGGTGCAAGGAGTGCAGCTGCTATGGGGCCCAGAGCTAAGAGGGGCCCACCTTCTCTGTCAAAGTTGCATGTGTTATATATATTTTTCACCATTGGGCGGTACATAGGGGCCCTTATAAACTTTTGCCTTGGGGCCTGCAATATATCTAGTTATACCTCTGGATCTGCTCATTGTAGTGTGGTATAAAATAACTGGAGTGCATTATAATGTTACATAATATGAACTGTGGCACGCTAATGTGGCACAATCTGAAATGGAGGCACTAAAGTGTGGCATAATATGAACTGGGGACACTGTATATCAATGTGAATTGGGAGTACTGTGATGCAGAATGTGTAATGGCAGCTCTACAATGTGACTTAACATGAACTAGGGCACTACTATGGGGCATAACATTAACTTAGGCACTACTAAGGGTATGAAAATGAGCTAGGGCACTATTATAGGGCATAACATTAACAATGTTATAATTCTGTTGGGGCATGTATTCCCTCTCTTCTGAATGCACCTGGTGTCAGCTGACATTAACAATCCATCAGTGTATTTTCTGTTCCTTAGGCTCTGTGTACATGCAGTTCAGCAGGTGCACAGGGTTTGTTATTAAAGTTAACACTCCCAGCCTGGCTTTGTTTATTTGTTAGTGTCGCTGAGTTCTTCCACACTGGTGATATTATACTATTTTCTTCCCTGAACTGTTGGCATTGTCTGATGTCTTAGTCTTCACGCCTGTTCATGCCAAGAAACCTGGTCTGCCAGTTCATGTTATCCAACAACTCCTGTTCTTGGCAGTTTGTGTTCCAGGAATACCTTAGCTAAGTATTATGGACTTTCACTGTGCCCTGTGGATTCTCTAAGCCAGGCATTCCCAACCACGGTCCTCAAGGCACACTAACAGTGCAGGTTTTAGTGATATCCAGCCTTCAACACAGGTGACTTAATTAGTAGCTCAGTTATTTTGATTTAACCATCCGTGCTGCAGCCTGGATATCACTAAAACCTGCACTGTTGGTGTGCCTTGAGGACCACGGTTGGGAATTCCTGCTCTAAGCATTCATTACTTGTGTTTACTTATTAATGTGGACTTCCTCTATGCTGCATGCATTTCTGATTTATTTTGCAAATCCTGCAATCTGAGTTCTGTGGATTATATTACTCTGGATTCTTGTTCAACTATTTCATTACTTTGCTGCAAGTCTCATTCTGGATAACCATTTACTATCTGCTCATATTGTACCTTGGATTGTTACTGTAATTCCTTTGCCATACATTATTATATCACTGCTACAATAAAGTACCTAGTATTTCCTCACATCTGTGGACATTCATTATCTGCTACAGTGATTGTGATACATTCTGGTCCTGTATTCAAGCACTGGCTCATTGCTGTGTAACTACTGCATCTCCAGTGGTAATCCTCTTCTCGTAATTCACCTGACACACATTAGAGGCAGGTGAATTGTAATAAACAACTGCTGTGGAGAAGTGTCTCTCTAGAACACAGGTCTCAAACTCTGTCCTCAGGACCCCACACAGTGCATGTTTTGCAGGTCTCCTCAGAGAATCCCAAGTGACCTAATTAGCTCCTCCTGTGGACCTTTTAAAATGTGTCTAAGTAATTAATACACCTGTGCACTTGCTGGGTTACCTGCAAAACATGCACTGTGTGGGGTCCTGAGGACCAAGTTTGAGAACCACTGCTCTAGAAGTATTGGGGCGGGTGCACCTTCATCAATGTTGCAATGGGTCCCACAAAGTTCTAGGTAAGCCTCTGGGAACAGGGTTAGTTGGAAAAGGATTGGTAAAGTCACTGTGTTCCATTCCTTGACATACTATAAAAATAAAAACAATTTCCAAAAAATAGAGCAGATTTATTCAAAGTAAATTAAAAGGGATTTTGGCCCCATTAACTTATTTTTTTTATTTTTTAAACCACATTTCTTTTGTACTAGTGTTTAGTTAAGAGCTTATCACATAAGATGCACTGCTGTTTGCTACATCTGTAGTATCCTGTTATTTGCAATCCTAATACAGGTGCTAGTATGTGGAAAGTGGAGAAAAGCATGGGAAAAAAACATTTGCCAAAAATGCAAATTACAGCAACTCTGCAAAAAAAAAAAAGAAATGTAATGGATAGTAACAGGGACGTAAATATAAATGTAGGACGCAATGGGAGGAGGTGGCCCTGATGTGGGTACCCTGACTTCCTCCATTGCTCTATGTTCTGCTTTAAGTGCCCCAGAGCAGGAACAACAACTGTTTTGCCTCTGGGCTCCTGGTATGAAATTCTGCCCCTGGATAGTAATCATACCATTAGGCCCCTATTTATCAAGCATTGGAGAGTATCACCATGCTATTTTTCAAAGTACCAGCCAATCAGCTCCTAACTTACATGTTACAGGCTGTGTTTTTAAAAATGACAGTTAGGAGCTGACTGGTTGGTACTTATCCTTGTACTGTTTATCACTCTCCAAGGCTTGAAAAATCTTGGCCAGGTTTAATGGTAATACAATCGTACCATAAGTACAGTAGGTAACCTATTGACTGTCCTGATAATAGTCACATGACTGGGAGTCTTATACCCCTTTCACATCGCACAAATAACCCGGTATCGACACGGCATATTGCCGTGTCGACCGGGTCAGTGTGCGATGTGAAAGGTCCTTGGTCGTTTTAGCGGGTCGCCTGACCCGGTAATTCAACCCGGTAAAAAAGAAGGGTTTTACCCGGGTTGATTACCGGGTCAGGTGCGGTGTGAATGGGAGCCGTGTCGATGCAACGCGGTTCCCATTCACAGCATAGGGAGAGGCGGCGCAGGGGATGAGCTCATCTCCTGGCGCCGCCTCCACCCCCGCCCCTGCTGCTGCTGCTCCCTCCGCTGCTATGGCAACCGACCCGGTATATTGCCGGGTCGGAAAGCCAGCAGCGGAGCGCAAATGCCGGATCCCACCCGGTAACTACACGTTTGTCTTACCGGGTAGGATCCGGCATTTGCCGTCTGAAAGAAGCATTACTTCACCATACAGTGGATTCATGAATAACAGAACTACATTCCCTATTCCTCGTTTCTGTAGCTCTCTCGCATCCAAAAATAAAAGACCACAAAGGAAATAAATTGGACCCGGATTGGGTGATAATTAACTGGATATTATTTATGTAGAAGAGGAAAACACTGTATTGTGGCTTGCTTTATACAAAAGGAACCAGAGGAAACTGGAAGCTGTAGAAAGAATTCTATTGTCGCTATAGTGTGCTAGTTTTATTCTCAGTATCGCTTGTGGTCTGAATGGGAGTAATGCCAAGACTTAAATAGCACGGTTTTGTCAACCCTCTTTTTACATAAAGACTTTTGCAGTTTCAAAGGACTATGTAGTATAATAGCGAGATTTATAGAGATATGAGAACGCAGAAGCCACAAAATAGGTTCAGACAAACAAAAAGAATGCTTTCTAGAAAACTATAACTCAGGAATATCTGACTAGCAAAGCTGTAGTATAAAAGATAAGCCAAGAAATAAATAAATATACTTTAGTTTAAATATAATTACAATTGTGTCATTTATGTAAAAAAACAAAACAAAAAAAAACATGATAAGAGTAATGGGGGGGAAAAATGTGTAAAATACTTTTGATTACAGTAGGGATGGGATGACCTGATTGCGAAGTATATTTTGCGTGTTTTTGCACTGCGTATCCATAACTAAGCTGTAATGGGACGTTCTCCTATAAGCAATGTTCAGTGAGCTCATGTGGAGTTGGACAAAAGTGTGAAGTGTTTAATTCATCCATTCTCAGGATAGAGTTAACTGACTTATTGTCCACAACCTACATTTCATATAACAATAGCATTATTAACCCAAATGATGTTAGTATTGGATTTTCCATCTGGAATCCTATGATTGGACACTGGCGCACTCAGGTGGGGTTCTGAGTACCCAGAAAACCACCCTGATGACTTTCTTTTGGTAAAGGGACCACTGATTTACAGGATTATTACATTTATACTAAGGGCCTAATTCAAGGATGATTGCAAAACAACATTTTCCTCTAATGGGCAAAACTATGTGCACTGCAGGGGGGCAGATATAACATGTGCAGAGAATGTTAAATTTGGGTGGGGTGTGTTCAAACTGAAATCTAAATTGTTGTGTAAAACAAAAGCAGCCAGTATTTACCCTGCACAGAAACAAAATAACCAACCCAAATCTAACTCTCTCTGAACACCATATACAGTATATGCCCCACCTGCAGTGCGCATGGTTTTGCCTACTACAGGAAAATGTTGTTTTGCAATCAACCTTGAATTAGGCTCTAAATACAGTAGTTATGGTTGCACAACTACAGAAAACATCTCACAGGCCAGATTCTTAACATTTCTTGTATTAGTTCCCAAATGAGTTTGATCTCATAAATGACTTCCCATTAGTATGATAATGTATATTATTTGTGATCACTTAATAAAGGTATGTACATTGACCTGCATTCAGAAGATGAACGGAACACAGCTCAGGCAATGGGGCAATTTGAGACAGACACCTTTGTCCAATCTATTTTGTTTGCTTGCATGATGGGCTTTTAGACATTCAAAGGGGCAAGAGGGGGCTCTAGTAAGAAAAGTACCTGACATCTGACAAGCCAAATGGTAGCAACCCTGCTGCAGTTTTGGCCACACACACTGTCCAGTGCCTTGACGCGTTTCAATCTCAACAGTCTTTTTCAAATGGCTTTGTTTGAAAAGTGACTGAAACGCTCTTTGCCACCTAGGGGGCTTGGATTTGGACTTTATCTTGAAATTGGGATGGAGAGACAAGTCTGCACTCAGCGAAAGGACCCATCTGGTTCACTGTGCATTGATGCACCCAATACAATCCTATTTCTGGTAGGAGGTCCAGCTTTTAATGATTTGTTCTTTAAGCCCTCTAATATAGGTCCTCATTCTGAGTTGATCGCTCGCTAGCTACTTTTAGCAGCTGTGCAAACGCATAGTAGCCGCCCATGGGGGAGTGTATTTTCACTTTGCAAGTGTGCGAACGCGTGGGCAGCGGAGCTCTGCAAAAACATTTTGTGCAGTTTCTGAGTAGGTCTGAACTTACTTAGTCCTTGCGATCACTTCAGTGTTTTTGTTTCCAGAATTGATGTCAGACACCCGCCCTGCAAACGCCTGGACACGCCTGTGTTTTTCCAAACACTCCCAGAAAACGGTCAGTTGACACCCACAAACGCCCTCTTCCTGTCAATCTCCTTGCGATCGGCTGTGCGAATGGATTCTTCGTAAAATCTATTGCTCAGCAATGATCTGCTTTGTACCCATGCGACACGCCTGTGCATTGCGGTGCACGCGCATGCGCAGTTCTGACCTGATTGCAGCGCAGCGAAAAAACCTAGCGTGCGATCAGGTCTGACACCCACAAACGGCCTCTGTCAATCTCCTTTCGACCGGCTGTGCGAACGGAATTGTCGTAGAAGCCATCGCTGGGTAATGAACCACTGTGTAATCGTACTGCGTATTGCGGTGCATGCGCAGATTAGCCCTGTCCTGCCATGATCGCTACGCTGCGAAAATCCATGGCGAGTGATCAACTCGGAATGACCCCCATACTTCTCATGTAAGCAGCAAACTGTTATATACAATATTTTTTATCTGTAATAATCCGTGTTGCGCTATATATTTCCCACGTTTATCTTTTATGATATTCCAGTGAAATCCCTGCTGTGAGGAGATGAAGGGGGATCGCAAAAATGTTTTTAAGAGCCTTTAAAGTTTTAACTGAAAGTAAGAGTATATAAACCAACTCTAAGAGTGAGGAGATCTGAGGATATTTTCTGAAACTGAGAGAAACAAAGAAACACTTTTAATTTTTCTGAACAACAGGGTGTTTTACTGCATAATAGGGTAATGCTGAGAATTGAATATACTCCTGTCTGCGTAGCATATTTTTTTGTGAATTTGCACTGTGTATGGTCATTAAATGAGTACATGCAAGCAACCGTATTCTGAATGCATCTCCACTTACCACCGGAGAGGGGGGATGAGGGGAGGGGAAGGGGGCGCTATCTCACAAAGGCAAAGCACAGCAAGGGGCGTGGTCATGCAAATGGACCCAAAGCAGACCAGCATGTAAATATATATTTCTGTGTGCATATGCTCATTGAGTGATGATATGCTGAATCCTGTACAGCTGTTTTGCTAACACTGATGTGGCAGGGTCATAGGGGGTAAATCAGACCTGATCGCTAGGGTGCGTTTTTTGCATCCCTGCAATCAGGTAGTCACCGCCTACAGGGGGAGGGTATTGTGTGTGCAGGGGTGCGATCGCATGTGTAGCAGAATTGCACAAACAGAACTTTGTGCAGTTTCTGCTCAGCCCAGGACTTACTCTGCCGCTGCGATGATCGGGGCTGGAGCTGACGTCAGAAACCCTCCCTCCAAACGCCTGGTCCCTCCTGCGTTTTCCTGGACACTCCTTTAAAATGCTCAGTTGCGACCCAAAAACACCCTTTTCCTGTCAATCTCCTTGCGATCACCGGTGCGTTTCGAACTTTCGCACCATCCCGTCGCTAACCGACGATTCCCGTTGCTGCGGAAAATACGCATACGCAGTTCAGATCTGATCGCAGGCTGTGAGAAAACGCAGCCTAGCGATCAGGTCTGAATTGGC
Organism: Pseudophryne corroboree; assembly: GCF_028390025.1. Lineage (NCBI taxonomy): Eukaryota > Metazoa > Chordata > Amphibia > Anura > Myobatrachidae > Pseudophryne > Pseudophryne corroboree. The sequence continues at coordinate 756,889,503 of NC_086448.1, forward strand.
CCCATAGTTGCCTACCCTCCTTCATTCTGCAGGAGACTCCCTGAAATAGCAGCAATCTCCCTGACTCCCTGAATAGTCCAGCAATCTCCCTGATTGCACCTTAACCCCATTATGCAGCTGTTACATTCTTGGGGGGTGGGGGGGGGGGGAAATAAATCACGGATATATACATTCAAATGGGAATATCAGTGCAATTTCACTGCATTGGTTATAATAAGGCAAAATTATCCCTATGGCTATGGCTACATGCATTTTAAATAAAGTTTCTCGTGGCCACTTACAGTATATGGAACCTCTTGTAAAGCACAATACACAATAAATTCTGCAAAATATAAGTGTATTTTCTTCAACAAGTAGATCTTACTAACTTTGGGGCTCATTAACATTTGGATGTAAGTCATGTTTATGACACGCCTCTCAGATGTAGCAGTACATGTCCGCGCTGATAGGTGTTACTGTCACCATGAAATGCTTTTCCAAAAGTAGGCAAGTATGCTTTAAGGGGTTAACTCAGACCTGATTGCTGCTGCAAATTTGTTAGCAGTTGGGCAAAACCATGGGGGCCATTCAGACCTGATCGCACGCTAGGTTTTTTCGCTGCGCTGAGATCAGGTCAGAAATGCGCATGCACCGCAATGCACAGGTGCGTCGCATGGGTACAACGCAGATCATTGCTGAGCAATGGGTTTTACGAAAAATCCATTTGCACAGCCGATCGCAAGGAGATTGACAGGAAGAAGGCGTTTGTGGGTGTCAACTGACCGTTTTCTGGGAGTGTTTGGAAAAACGCAGGCGTGTCCAAGCATTTGCAGGGCGGGTGTCTGACGTCAATTCCGGGCCCGGACAGGCTGAAGTAATCGCAGCGGCTGAGTAATTTCTGGGCAACTCAGAAACTGCAAAAAACTTTTTTGTAGTGCTCGGCTGCACATGCGATCGCACACTAGCAAAGCAAAAATACACTCCCCTATGGGCCTAATTCAGAGTTGATCGCAGCAGCAAATTTGTTAGCAGTTGGGCAAAACCATGGGGGTGATTCCGAGTTGATCGCTCACTAGCTGCTTTTAGCAGCATTGCACACGCTAAGCCGCCGCCCTCTGGGAGTGTATCTTAGCTTAGCAGAATTCGGAACGAAAGATTAGCAGAACTGCTACTAAATAATTCCCTGCAGTTTCTGAGTAGCTCCAGACTTACTCAGCCATTGCGACCAGCTCAGTCCTTTTCATTCCTGGTTTGACGTCACAAACACACCCAGCGTTTGTCCAACCACTCCCCCGTTTCTCCAGCCACTCCTGCGTTTTGCAACTCGAACGCCTGCGTTTTTCCGCACACTCCCATAAAACGGCCAGTTTCCGCCCAGAAACACCCACTTCCTGTCAATCACACTACGATCAGCACAGCGATGAAAAAGCTTTGTTATGCCGTGAGTAAAATACCTAACTTTTGTGTAAAATAACTAAGCGCATGCACTCTGCGAACCTTGCGCATGCGCAGTTAGCGACTAATCGCAGTATAGCGAAAATCGGCAACGAGCGAACAACTCGGAATGACCCCCCATGTTCACTGCAGTGGGGGCAGATATAACATGTGCAGAGAGAGTTAGATTTGGGTGGGATGTGTTCAAACTGAAATCTAAATTGCAGTGTAAAAATAAAGCAGCCAGTATTTACCCTGCACAGAAACAAAATAACCCACCCATATCTAACTCTCTCTGCAAATGTTATATCTGCCACACCTGCAGTGCACATGGTTTTGCCAACTGTTAACAAATTTGCTGCTGTGACCAACTCTTAGTCACCGCCCGTAGGGGGTAATTATCTGCTCACAGCAATGCAAAAAAACCCTAGCGAGCGATCAGGTCTGAATTAGGCTCCATGTGCTCTGCAGTGGGGGGCAGATATAACAAGTGCAGAGAGAGTTAGATTTGGGTGTGGTGTGCTAAATCTGAAATCTAAATTGCAGTGTAAAAATAAAGCAGCCAGTATTTACTAGGGATGAGCGGGTTCGGTTCCTCGGAATCCGAACCCGCCCGAACTTCAGTTTTTTTTACACGGGGCCGAGCGACTCGGATCTTCCCGCCTTGCTCGGTTAACCCGAGCGCGCCCGAACGTCATCATCCCGCTGTCGGATTCTCGCGAGGCTCGGATTCTATCGCGAGACTCGGATTCTATATAAGGAGCCGCGCGTCGCCGCCATTTTCACACGTGCATTGAGATTCATAGGGAGAGGACGTGGCTGGCGTCCTCTCCGTTTATAGAGAAGAGAGTGAGACAGTAGAGAGAGACACAGTAGTAATTTTGGGGAGCATTAGGAGGAGTACTAGTAGTTACTTGCTGAAGTGATAGATAGTGTGACTGTATTATCTGACTTGTGGGGGAGACACTGACAGTGGGGAGCAGTTAGAGTCTGAGAGCAGGACTCAGGAGTACATATAACGTACAGTGCACACTTTTGCTGCCAGAGTGCCACACTGCCATTGTGACCACACTGACCACCAGTATAATATATATTGTGATTGTCTGCTTAGGAGTACTACTTGCAAGTTGCTGATAGTGTGACCAGTGACCTGACCACCAGTTTAATAATCACCACCAGTGAGTTTAATGTATATATATATATATATATAATTGTATATAATATATATATATAATATTGTATACCACCTACCCGTGGTTTTTTTTTTTCTTTCTTCTTTATACATACTACTATAGTAGCTTACTGTAGCAGTCTGCGGTGCTGCTGAGCTGACAGTGTCCAGCGGGTCCGTCATCAGTCATTACATAATAAATATATATACCTGTCCGGCTGCAGTACTAGTGATATTATATATATATATATTGATTTCATCTCATTATCATCCAGTCTTTATTAGCAGCAGACACAGTACGGTAGTCCACGGCTGTAGCTACCTCTGTGTCGGCAGTCGCTCGTCCATCCATAATTGTATACCACCTACCCGTGTTTTTTTTTTTTCTTTCTTCTTTATACATACTACTATAGTAGCTTACTGTAGCAGTCTGCAGGTGCTGCTGAGCTGACAGTGTCCAGCAGGTCCGTCATCAGTCATTACATAATAAATATATATACCTGTCCGGCTGCAGTACTAGTGATATTATATATATATATATTGATTTCATCTCATTATCATCCAGTCTATATTAGCAGCAGACACAGTACGGTAGTCCACGGCTGTAGCTACCTCTGTGTCGGCAGTCGCTCGTCCATCCATAATTGTATACCACCTACCCGTGGTTTTTTTTTTCTTTCTTCTTTATACATACTACTATAGTAGCTTACTGTAGCAGTCTGCGGTGCTGCTGAGCTGACAGTGTCCAGCAGGTCCGTCATCAGTCATTACATAATAAATATATCTACCTGTCCGGCTGCAGTACTAGTGATATTATATATATATATATATTGATTTCATCTCATTATCATCCAGTCTATATTAGCAGCAGACACAGTACGGTAGTCCACGGCTGTAGCTACCTCTGTGTCGGCAGTCGCTTGTCCATCCATAATTGTATACCACCTACCCGTGGTTTTTTTTTTTCTTTCTTCTTTATACATACTACTATAGTAGCTTACTGTAGCAGTCTGCGGTGCTGCTGAGCTGACAGTGTCCAGCAGGTCCGTCATCAGTCATTACATAATAAATATATATACCTGTCCGGCTGCAGTACTAGTGTGATATAATATATATTGATTTCATCTCATTATCATCCAGTCTATATTAGCAGCAGACACAGTACGGTAGTCCACGGCTGTAGCTACCTCTGTGTCGGCAGTCGCTCGTCCATCCATAATTGTATACCACCTACCCGTGTTTTTTTTTTTTTTCTTTCTTCTTTATACATACTACTATAGTAGCTTACTGTAGCAGTCTGCGGTGCTGCTGAGCTGACAGTGTCCAGCAGGTCCGTCATCAGTCATTACATAATAAATATATCTACCTGTCCGGCTGCAGTACTAGTGTGATATAATATATATTGATTTCATCTCATTATCATCCAGTCTATATTAGCAGCAGACACAGTACGGTAGTCCACGGCTGTAGCTACCACTGTGTCTTTTAGTTGTGCCTATTAAAATATGGAGAACAAAAATGTTGAGGTTCCAAAATTAGGGAAAGATCAATATCCACTTCCACCTCGTGCTGAAGCTGCTGCCACTAGTCATGGCCGAGACGATGAAATGCCAGCAACGTCGTCTGCCAAGGCCGATGCCCAATGTCATAGTACAGAGCATGTAAAATCCAAAACACCAAATATCAGTAAAAAAAGGACTCCAAAATCTAAAATAAAATTGTCGGAGGTGAAGCGTAAACTTGCCAATATGCCATTTACCACACGGAGTGGCAAGGAACGGCTGAGGCCCTGGCCTATGTTCATGGCTAGTGGTTCAGCTTCACATGAGGATGGAAGCACTCAGCCTCTCGCTAGAAAACTGAAAAGACTCAAGCTGGCAAAAGCACCGCAAAGAACTGTGCGTTCTTCGAAATCCCAAATCCACAAGGAGAGTCCAATTGTGTTGGTTGCGATGCCTGACCTTCCCAACACTGGACGTGAAGAGCATGCGCCTTCCACCATTTGCACGCCCCCTGCAAGTGCTGGAAGAAGCACCCACAGTCCAGTTCCTGATAGTCAGATTGAAGATGTCAGTGTTGAAGTACACCAGGATGAGGAGGATATGGGTGTTGCTGGCGCTGGGGAGGAAATTGACAAGGAGGATTCTGATGGTGAGGTGGTTTGTTTAAGTCAGGCACCCGGGGAGACACCTGCTGTCCGTGGGAGGAATAGGGCCGTTGACATGCCTGGTGAAAATACCAAAAAAATCAGCTCTTCGGTGTGGAAGTATTTCACCAGAAATGCGGACAACATTTGTCAAGCCGTGTGTTGCCTTTGTCAAGCTGTAATAAGTAGGGGTAAGGACGTTAACCACCTCGGAACATCCTCCCTTATACATCACCTGCAGCGCATTCATAATAAGTCAGTGACAAGTTCAAAAACTTTGGGCGACAGCGGAAGCAGTCCACTGACCAGTAAATCCCTTCCTCTTGTAACCAAGCTCACGCAAACCACCCCACCAACTCCCTCAGTGTCAATTTCCTCCTTCCCCAGGAATGCCAATAGTCCTGCAGGCCATGTCACTGGCAATTCTGACGAGTCCTCTCCTGCCTGGGATTCCTCCGATGCATCCTTGCGTGTAACGCCTACTGCTGCTGGCGCTGCTGTTGTTGCTGCTGGGAGTCGATGGTCATCCCAGAGGGGAAGTCGTAAGCCCACTTGTACTACTTCCACCAAGCAATTGACTGTCCAACAGTCCTTTGCGAGGAAGATGAAATATAACAGCAGTCATCCTGTTGCAAAGCGGATAACTGAGGCCTTGACAACTATGTTGGTGTTAGACGTGCGTCCGGTATCCGCCGTTAGTTCACAGGGAACTAGACAATTTCTTGAGGTAGTGTGCCCCCGTTACCAAATACCATCTAGGTTCCACTTCTCTAGGCAGGCGATACCGAGAATGTACACGGACGTCAGAAAAAGACTCACCAGTGTCCTAAAAAATGCAGTTGTACCCAATGTCCACTTAACCACGGACATGTGGACAAGTGGAGCAGGGCAGGGTCAGGACTATATGACTGTGACAGCCCACTGGGTAGATGTATGGACTCCCGCCGCAAGAACAGCAGCGGCGGCACCAGTAGCAGCATCTCGCAAACGCCAACTCTTTCCTAGGCAGGCTACGCTTTGTATCACCGGTTTCCAGAATACGCACACAGCTGAAAACCTCTTACGGCAACTGAGGAAGATCATCGCGGAATGGCTTACCCCAATTGGACTCTCCTGTGGATTTGTGGCATCGGACAACGCCAGCAATATTGTGTGTGCATTAAATATGGGCAAATTCCAGCACGTCCCATGTTTTGCACATACCTTGAATTTGGTGGTGCAGAATTTTAAAAAAAACGACAGGGGCGTGCAAGAGATGCTGTCGGTGGCCAGAAGAATTGCGGGACACTTTCGGCGTACAGGCACCACGTACAGAAGACTGGAGCACCACCAAAAACGCCTGAACCTGCCCTGCCATCATCTGAAGCAAGAAGTGGTAACGAGGTGGAATTCAACCCTCTATATGCTTCAGAGGTTGGAGGAGCAGCAAAAGGCCATTCAAGCCTATACAATTGAGCACGATATAGGAGGTGGAATGTACCTGTCTCAAGCACAGTGGAGAATGATTTCAACGTTGTGCAAGGTTCTGCAACCTTTTGAACTTGCCACACGTGAAGTCAGTTCAGACACTGCCAGCCTGAGTCAGGTCATTCCCCTCATCAGGCTTTTGCAGAAGAAGCTGGAGGCATTGAAGGAGGAGCTAAAAGGGAGCGATTCCGCTAGGCATGTGGGACTTGTGGATGGAGCCCTTAATTCGCTTAACAAGGATTCACGGGTGGTCAATCTGTTGAAATCAGAGCACTACATTTTGGCCACCGTGCTCGATCCTAGATTTAAAACCTACCTTGGATCTCTCTTTCCGGCAGACACAAGTCTGCTGGGGTTCAAAAGACCTGCTGGTGACAAAATTGTCAAGTCAAGCGGAACGCGACCTGTCAACATCTCCTCCTTCACATTCTCCCGCAACTGGGGGTGCGAGGAAAAGGCTCAGAATTCCGAGCCCACCCGCTGGCGGTGATGCAGGGCAGTCTGGAGCGACTGCTGATGCTGACATCTGGTCCGGACTGAAGGACCTGACAACGATTACGGACATGTCGTCTACTGTCACTGCATATGATTCTCTCACCATTGAAAGAATGGTGGAGGATTATATGAGTGACCGCATCCAAGTAGGCACGTCAGACAGTCCGTACTTATACTGGCAGGAAAAAGAGGCAATTTGGAGGCCCTTGCACAAACTGGCTTTATTCTACCTAAGTTGCCCTCCCACAAGTGTGTACTCCGAAAGAGTGTTTAGTGCCGCCGCTCACCTTGTCAGCAATCTGCGTACGAGGTTACTTCCAGAAAATGTGGAGAAGATGATGTTCATTAAAATGAATTATAATCAATTCCTCCGGGGAGACATTGACCAGCAGCAATTGCCTCCACAAAGTACACAGGGAGCTGAGATGGTGGATTCCAGTGGGGACGAATTGATAATCTGTGAGGAGCGGGATGTACACGGTGATATATCGGAGGATGATGATGAGGTGGACATCTTGCCTCTGTAGAGCCAGTTTGTGCAAGGAGAGATTAATTGCTTCTTTTTCGTTGGGGGTCCAAACCAACCCGTCATTTCAGTCACAGTCGTGTGGCAGACCCTGTCACTGAAATGATGGGTTGGTTAAAGTGTGCATGTCCTGTTTATACAACATAAGGGTGGGTGGGAGGGCCCACGGACAATTCCATCTTGCACCTCTTTTTTCTTTCATTTTTCTTTGTGTCATGTGCTGTTTGGGGAGTGTTTTTTGGAAGGGCCATCCTGCGTGACACTGCAGTGCCACTCCTAGATGGGCCAGGTGTTTGTGTCGGCCACTAGGGTCGCTTATCTTACTCACACAGCTACCTCATTGCGCCTCTTTTTTTCTTCTTTGCGTCATGTGCTGTTTGGGGAGTGTTTTTTGGAAGGGCCATCCTGCGTGACACTGCAGTGCCACTCCTAGATGGGCCAGGTGTTTGTGTCGGCCACTAGGGTCGCTTAGCTTACTCACACAGCTACCTCATTGCGCCTCTTTTTTTCTTCTTTGCGTCATGTGCTGTTTGGGGAGTGTTTTTTGGAAGGGCCATCCTGCGTGACACTGCAGTGCCACTCCTAGATGGGCCAGGTGTTTGTGTCGGCCATTAGGGTCGCTTAGCTTACTCACACAGCTACCTCATTGCGCCTCTTTTTTTCTTCTTTGCGTCATGTGCTGTTTGGGGAGTGTTTTTTGGAAGGGCCATCCTGCGTGACACTGCAGTGCCACTCCTAGATGGGCCAGGTGTTTGTGTCGGCCACTAGGGTCGCTTATCTTACTCACACAGCTACCTCATTGCGCCTCTTTTTTTCTTCTTTGCGTCATGTGCTGTTTGGGGAGTGTTTTTTGGAAGGGCCATCCTGCGTGACACTGCAGTGCCACTCCTAGATGGGCCAGGTGTTTGTGTCGGCCACTAGGGTCGCTTATCTTACTCACACAGCTACCTCATTGCGCCTCTTTTTTTCTTCTTTGCGTCATGTGCTGTTTGGGGAGTGTTTTTTGGAAGGGCCATCCTGCGTGACACTGCAGTGCCACTCCTAGATGGGCCAGGTGTTTGTGTCGGCCACTAGGGTCGCTTAGCTTACTCACACAGCTACCTCATTGCGCCTCTTTTTTTCTTTGCGTCATGTGCTGTTTGGGGAGTGTTTTTTGGAAGGGCCATCCTGCGTGACACTGCAGTGCCACTCCTAGATGGGCCAGGTGTTTGTGTCGGCCACTAGGGTCGCTTAGCTTAGTCATCCAGCGACCTCGGTGCAAATTTTAGGACTAAAAATAATATTGTGAGGTGTGAGGTATTCAGAATAGACTGAAAATGAGTGGAAATTATGGTTTTTGAGGTTAATAATACTTTGGGATCAAAATGACCCCCAAATTCTATGATTTAAGCTGTTTTTTAGGGTTTTTTGAAAAAAACACCCGAATCCAAAACACACCCGAATCCGACAAAAAAAATTCGGTGAGGTTTTGCCAAAACGCGGTCGAACCCAAAACACGGCCGCGGAACCGAACCCAAAACCAAAACCCGAAAAATTTCAAGTGCACATCCCTAGTATTTACCCTGCAGAGAAACAAAATAACCCACCCAAATCTAACTCTCTCTGCACATGTTATATCTGCCTCCCCTGCAGTGCACATGGGTTTGCACCCCCTACACTAAGTAGGGTTTTGTTGTATAACTTGGGCAGAGTCAAGTTCCGCAGAAGCATGACTGGAACACCAACTGGGTGCAGTGCTGTACGCTGGAAGTCCAGCTGCACTAAGGGCCTAATTCAGACCCGATCACTGCTGTGGATTTTTCGCACAGCGGGCGATCAGGTCTGAACTGTGCATGCGTATGCACCGCAATGCGCAGGCGCGTTGGTCCGCAGCGACGGGGAGCGACGGGCTGCAACGGGATGGTGCGAACAAAGTGATCGCACGGGCAATCACAAGCTGGCAGGAAGAGGCCGTTTGTGGGTGGCAACTGACCGTTTTAGAGGAGTGTCCGGAAAAATGCAGGAGGATCCAGGCGTTTGGAGGGAGGGTTTCTGACGTCAGCTCCGGCCCCGATCATCGCAGAGGCTGAGTAAGTCCTGGGCTGTGCAGAGACTGCACAAACTTTTGTTTGTGCAGCTCTCTGCACATGCAGTCGCACCCCTGCACAGCGAATTCCCCCTCCCCCTGTAGGCGGCGACTACCTGATCGCAGGGATGCAAAACACGCAGCCTAGTGATCAGGTCTGATTTACCCCCTAAGTGAGTTTAATAATTCCACTCATACTGTATAGTTATTTTGGACGGGCTGGTATTGGGTGACTGGCGGTCACCAAACAGACGCTGGGATCCCTCTATTAGATGGCCTGCGGGGGGTGAGCGTAACAAACAGTGCCAGATTAACAATGGGGCGGATGGAGCTCCAGCTCCAGGCCTCCTCATAAAAATAGGCCCATCATCATGACAGCATGATGATCACTAGCCAGTAGCTGGCCACATGGTCAGCCATAAATCATAACTATTAAGATTCTATTTCTATTTTTCTCACAAAATGATGCCATTTTTTATATTTATACATATTTAGGGAGACACTGGAGCTGACAGAGTAGGCTGACAGAGTAGGGGTGTACACTCTCACATGGCTCTGGCCACACCCACACAGCACTGATCACACCTCCCCATTTCTCACAATAGGCCCTTGAATATTTTCAGCTCCAGGCCCATGTGGCCCTTAATCCGGCCCTGGTAACAAAGCCCCTTGAGGGCTCATCACAGGTTCTATTCCGACTCTATGGGAATAATCCTTGTTGGTCGGCATGCCAACCGGCGGGCTAGTCAGTGTTCGGGATGCCGGCACCGGTATTGTGAGACTGCCGGTCACATAACCGCATCCCTTTTGGAATTGAGGAGCCTGCACACTGCAAGCATCTGGTTTTTTCATTTATTGTTCCTCTCCCTGATGTCAGATGGAGACCATACATACCTCAGTCCTTTTCTAGGTCACTAAGCTATACAATAGTGAAAATGCGATATAAATTCATACAGTAGTTTTTGCGTGATGCCAGAACGGACAGACAGACTAAATTTCACTTTATTCTTTTATATTTTTTTGTCTGGATGGTCCATAAACCGTCCCTAGAAGTATAATTCTCTCACAAAAATGTCTATGTACAGACACAACCCTTACAGGTTTATTATATGTATAGATTTCAGGGACGTGCAGTCAGGGGAGGCAGTGCCTCCCCTGTCATTAATGATTAAAGTAATACAAAGAAGATACTTATGACATATTCTGTGTCATAAGTATTTTCTTTATATTATTCCAATAATTTTAATACAGTAAATTAGTTTGGGAGGCACTGATAGCAGTGCCTCCCGCTGACAATTGGAATGGGGATAAAGCGGGGGGCGGGGCCAAGCAGTGGGCTGTAAAAGCCCATTAAATAAAGTGGGGGAATGCGGCACCTACACAAGTGCCTCGTTGCCAGGGACGTTCTTTCAGCACACATCAAAGAACACACGTGTCAGCGAGGCAGATGTGATTGGACAGGGGAATCCAGTGCTGGATCTGCTGTCCAATCACCCCTATGTGGCAGGACGGGGAGGGGGGGGGGGGACAGGAGCAGGACCAGGCGCATTTCAGAGTCACACACCAGGATCACATTACAGCGATTTCCATTATCTCCCCTCTCCTCCTCATCCCCCTGACTCACCTTGTGGTGGAGGGAGCCTGATAATAACAGCCGCAGCCTGGTGATCTCATTCCCTTACCACGCCGCAGCTGACACCAGGGAGGTTGCAGAACCAAGTGCAGCTAATCCGTCAGGAAGACCAGAGCTGGGAGTATGTGCGGCGGTGGCCGGTGCTCTTCTCTCTCCTTCATTCCTCATATGCTACAGAAGTGTTTATCAAGCACTGTGCCGTGGCAGACTAGTGTGCCCTGAGCAGTCTCCAGGTGTGCCGCCATAGAAGCAGAGCCAGGCCTGTCAGCGTGCTGCCACTACTGAGGCCCTGGAACGATCAATACTGGTGGGTTTAGTGGTTGCAGAGACAGTTCTAATTTTGGGCCCGGGCAGTGTTGGGCTCTTCTGGCTTTCTCAGATGTGGCTCAGGTGTTACCTATGGAGAAGCTGCGACATGACATCCTAGGACACGCAACTGCACCATGCATCACCAGTATATTTGAGTGTGCCTTGGCAATATTTAAATCTTGTCAGTGTGCCGCGAGTTGTAAAAGGTTGAAAATCTCTGTGTTACAGTGTCGTCACCATGTTCTAAAAACGCCCAAAAAACGCCGAAAGACGTTCATTGGTGGAGGTGCTGCTGAAGGGGCCCGATAGGGCCCCCAGTTTGCTACCCCTCCCCAGTATGCCTGTGTTGTAGCCAGTCAGTGGCGCCATCTTCCCGGTGATCTCTTCGGAAAGATGGCGCCGCACATAGAAAGCAAAGACTCTGGCATTGCTCCTGATTGGCTGCCGGTCCGCGAGCACTGATTGGCTCATGAACCGGCACTTGATTTAAGATACCCGCGCCGCCGCTGGAGACCGGACTGAGGAGCAGGAGAGGCGCACGCTGCGCCCCCCTGCCTTCCCAAACCACACACCGAGTCTTAATACATACAGGAAATGCGGTAAATCCCAGAAAACTAGTTTTATCACATTTTATTGTTAGTACATCCCATCCAGATGACTCTTAGTGGGAACTTCAGGACAGATTGCTGCTGTAATGCTGCAGGCAATCTACCCAGGGTGCGCAAGAACTGCTAGACCAGGGCTGGATTAAGCCTTCAGGAGGCCCAGGGCACTTTAGACAGGTGCTGTATATATAAATACACATACAGTGGTCGAAGTGGAAATTTTGAACTGGGTGTATGTAAAAGTAAAGGTTGCAACTATGCGCACGCCTAAGGTGCGCGCGCTCCGGAAAAGCAGGAGTGGCCACTCAAAAGGGTGTGTGTCCTTCAGTGTAGTAGGACCCCTTATGGGTGTAGTATGTCTGACCGGCGGTCAGGAGACCGCCGGTCAGCATACCGACGCTAGGATCCCGGCAGGATACCGACGTCGGGATCCTGGCGGGGAGGGGCACGCTGCGGGCTCGGTGGCGACCATTCTATTCCCACTCTATGGGTGTCATGGACACCCACGAGTGGAAATAGTCCCTGTTGGTCGGCATGCCGACCATCGGGATAGTGAGGGGGCGGGATGTCGGTGAAGGTCATGTGACCGTCGGTCTCCCGACCGCCGGTCACATGAATACCACCCCCCCTTATACTATCTAGTACTGGTGCCCTTTCACTTTATACCACACAGAATGAGCCGAAATTCACATTATAGCACAAGGTATGAGCCAAAATTCACATTATAGCACACAGAATGAGCCGAAATTCACATTATAGCACACAGAATGAGCCGAAATTCACATTATAGCACACAGAATGAGCCAAAATGCACATTATAGCACAAGGTATGAGACGGGATTCGCATTACAGCACATGGTATGAGCCAAAAATCACATTATAGGGGGTAATTCCAAGTTGATCGCAGCAGGATTTTTTTTAGCAATTGGGCAAAACCATGTGCACTGCAGGGGAGGCAGATATAACATGTGCAGAAAGAGTTAGATTTGGGTGAGTTATTTTGTTTCTGTGCAGGGTGAATACTGGCTGCTTTATTTTTACACTGCAAATTAGATTGCAGATCGAACACACCCCACCCAAATCTAACTCTCTCTGCACATGTTATATCTGCCTCCCCTGCAGTGCACATGGTTTTGCCCAATTGCTAACAAAAATCCTGCTGCGATCAACTTGGAATTACCCGCATAGCTCACAGAATGAGCCGAAATTCACATTATAGCACAAGGTATGAGACGAAATTCACATTACAGCACATGGTATGAGCAGAAATTCACAATATAGCACACGGTATGAGCCGACATTCACATTATAGCACACGGTATGAGCCGACATTCACATTATAGCACACGGTATGAGCCGAAATTCACATTATAGCAGACAAAATGAGCCAAAATGCACATTATAGCACAAGGTATGAGACAAGATTGGCATTAAAGCACATGGTATGAGCCAAAATTCACATTATAGCACACAGAATGAGTCGAAATTCACATTATAGCACAAGGTATGAGCCAAAATTCACATTATAGCACACACAATGAGCCGAAATTCACATTATAGCACAAGGTATGAGACGAAATTCACATTACAGCACATGGTATGAGCAGAAATTCACATTATAGCACACGGTATGAGCCGACATTCACATTATAGCACACAGAATGAGCCAAAATTCACATTATAGCAGACAGTATGAGCCGAAACATGAGGGACAGGGTGTCACACATGCAGGGGGTGTACAGAGCACCATACATGGGCAGGAGGGCACAGGGTGTCATCACACAGGGCAACAGGGGTAGGGGAGCACTGGGTGACACACACACAAAGGCAAGTTCCACACACATGGGGAATGAAGAGGGGCCAGAGGGCCCAGGCTCTCCAGCAGTCACTCACCACCGCCATGTCCAGTCAACCTTAGCTTGAGCTGCAGGGAGTCCTGCGGCGCAGACCCAGGCACAGCCCGTAGAGGAGGCCGGCAGCAGGAGGATCCGAGCGCCAGCGTCTATGCAGCCGCCAGGTTAAATAATTGGAGGAATCGAGGCACTGTGCACTGTGCACGAGCGGCTGCTGGTGGAGGGAGATGGGATTGTGTGTCCGCCGTAACTGCTGGGGAGTAGTGTGGCTCAGAGCTCCGGCACCAACTGCCGTGACTGGGAGCAGCGGTGGGGGGAACATGAGCATGCTCGGCCATAGCAGGAGTGTGATAAAAAAAAAACCTTCCTGGTCTGTGGAGAAGTGCCGGTATGCCATACCGCCGCATACCAGCCCACTTCGACCACTATATATATATATATATATATATATATATATATACAAAATGAAGTGCACGAGAGCGCCTACTGGTGTTTTGGCATAAGAATAGTTAAATGTGTGATAATTCACCATGTGAGACGTGAAATAATGTAAAATATTTCAGAGAACAACTTATCTCTCTAAACGTCTTCTATTCTGATGACACTTTGATGCATGTAAATTAAAAAAGAAAAAAAGAGAAACATAGTGTGTACTGCATAAACCAAATACTTCTTAATTAGGAACCTTGCTGGTCCCAGAAACTAAATGAGATGTTGGTTAAATTAAAAGACAATTTAATAGCAGTCCTGAAGCAAATGCAGGTAGCAAACGTACAGGATAAATATATAAAAACAGCTTATCTGTCCACTGGGAAAGTAGGCTAAAACAGCAAATCCCGATCCCATACAAAAGTATGACAAATAGAGGTATAATCCTGAAGCAAATGCAGGTAGCAAACGTACAGGAAAAACAAATAAAAACAGCTTATCTGTCCACTCTGGGAAGTTCAGGGTTAAGCAGCAAGTCCCAGTCCCAATGCATTTCGTCCTATGGCACAGGACTTCATCAAGGGGATGTGAACTGTTCTCTACGGACACTGAGGCTTCCTGTGTGTGGAATGGAATGCAGTGACATATACACACACATATACACACACACACACACACACACACACACACTATGTAATAAAAGACTAATGCTGCTCCTCACCTGTATGGGGGGAATTCAAGTGTTTTGCGTGCTGGCGGTGACTATATGGTGCTTGATCGAGTAGTTAAAGTGTTGCTCCGTTCGGGTGCACACAGCCACCGGCACTGACATTACAGTTACGATGTTCCGTCATTCTGACGGGCCTCGAACTAGTGTATTATATATATGTCATTCCTTTCCCCCTTCCAGCAACCCATCACCTCTACCTCTTACATATTTAAATATACACCCCCCCCCCCCCACTGTATAGATTTAATGATCCCCCACCCCCTAAGTATTTCCCCCCTCCCACTTTATATATTCATTGAAGCTCTTACAATTGCACGGGGGTTGTTATCGTGGGGGGCAGGGTGTAATATGTGGGGTGAGCTTGTGGCAGTCTGTTCTTGTGGTGCGGGGCAGGAGTACTAGATGCTACCGAGTATGACGGGCGTTACCGCGGGGAGGAGCGGAAGACAGTTGCTTTAGCAACTGTAACAATATCCGGCAGCATGCTGCTTACTCTATGTGCATAGAGCCGCTGCCGATGGGTTACACTGTCCGTGCTAAAGGGATGCCACGGCCGACCAACTGTTATCAGCCGGCAGCACGGACAGTGTGAGTGTAACCCATCGGCAGCGGCTCTATGCACATAGAGTAAGCAGCGTGCTGCCGGATATTGTTACAGTTGCTATAGCAACTGTCTTCCGCTCCTCTCCGAGGTAACGCCCGTCATATTCCTCTTAAGGAAGAGGAGAAGCATTCGCATAGGCAGCTGCCTAAAGCTGCCTAGTGGTGGCGCCGGCCCTGGATCAGTGCCTTGTAATGTCCTTTAAAAAGGGATGTATGTGGCACGTAGATTGCAGATCTTCTTTTTAAAAGTCTTATCCAGACAAGAGGTAGACCTAATGTTGTGCTCACCTTTATTGATTTCCTTTATGCAATGTATTAAGGTTTGAACGGCAAATCATGAGGTGTTATAACGGCAATAGAAACCGATATGTTGTCCTCCTCCATTACTTGAGTGTAAGTTATTGCAATGGTAGAGGCTGAGGGAGGGTGCCGGAAATGTTCTATAGCGTTAGGCGCTATGCTCCACCTATGCCCTCAGTGTCAGTGTCCAGGTCAGTGGCGTCAGAAGGCGGGTGCGGGGGTGCGTCCCGCACCCGGGTGTTCCCCTCAGAAGGGGTGACACCAAAGTGCCAGCTCTTCTGTAGTGACAGGAGCCGAGTGCTGCAGTGAGATAAACCCCTGCAGCACTCGGCTCCTGTCACAGATAAGAGCCGGCACTGCACTCTGAGCAGTCTCCAGGGGCAGCCAGCATCTTCGGGGTAGCTGGACATAACCCCCGGAGCGAAGAAAAAATAGCTCTGCGAGTCCACGCCCCCTTTTTTGTTAGACCACGCCCCTTTTTGGTCTCCCTCGAGGGGGTGATAATACAGAGTGCACTCCGGGTGTCACCACACCTGGTGACGCCTCTGGTCCAGGTAGCCGTAAGATTGTGGGCATCTGGCGGTAGTCTTTGCTCCAATAACAGCGTGATGAGAGCAGGTGAATTGCTGGCTGGGCTTTGTTGGAGGAACAGTGCCGGTGAGACGATGTGACCCATGGGTGCAATTTCTTGTGACTTACGCGTTTCTCCACACCTGTATATCGGCGGTTTCTCAGAGGATATGTATACTACTATGTATGTTATAGTGTTTTTAAATTATTATATCTTCAAGGTTTAACTAATAAATTTGTATTTATTTTTCATAGCGCTCCCTTGATATTTGTAATATCTTCATCTTTATAGTCTAAGTTTCTGGCACTTCAGTGGTGTCATTTGGGAGCTGCATATTCATAACAATTCTGTATGCCAAAAACTGAGCAGGATAGGTGGGTGGCTTTTAAGCACTAGGGATTTTGACTGTGTTAAAAAATTAATGTCTATTTTTATTTGAAGTTAAATTTAGCCTGTTTTTGTTCTTCTTTTTCTTCTTCTTTGTCTTCTTCTTATGATGATTATTAATATTTTGTCATCATTATTAATATTATTATTTACTCTGCATTCTAAAATAGGGAATTTCGGACTAAGATTGGTCCAGTAATCATACAAACTTGTCCTATAAGAGGAACAAGATGGTGGAAGCCTCATAACTCATGAAGAATCATCCTTCAGCACTCAGGAGAGGAAAAAACCCTTGTGGAGGAAACCTCTGGGGACCCATGGCTGAAGGACTGCCCATCCCTCTAGGCATTAAGAGACTATGCAGAGTTTGCCCAAACCACCTGCCCACCCACTAACCTTGCACTAACCCAGTCATCCCTTCTGTCGCCTCAAATCTGTTATTTTTACCTATTTACCTGGCCAGAGAAAAACGCACCTACACGTCAATGGTGAGAGAGTGAAGAAAGAGAGCAAGAGATGGATGTGAGTGAGGGGCAGGGGAGGGGGACAGTCATAACCACCATAGCATTAATTTCTGACGCTAACAGGGATTACAACTGTACAAATGTAGCCATTCTCATCGTGGCTACATCTTACCGCGATTGCGTCTTGTTAGGCGCGTCCGCACCGCGTACGTCTGGACGTGTGTGCCCCATTCGCATGTAATTAGGAACATTATAGGCCCATCTAGAGAACACTCTTCAAATATCTCCAATGGCCCATTTGCAGCCGCTTGTGGTTGTTAGTAGAGATGAGCGCCTGAAATTTTTCGGGTTTTGTGTTTTGGTTTTGGGTTCGGTTCCGCGGCCGTGTTTTGGGTTCGACCGCGTTTTGGCAAAACCTCACCGAATTTTTTTTGTCGGATTCGGGTGTGTTTTGGATTCGGGTGTTTTTTTAAAAAAACACTAAAAAACAGCTTAAATCATAGAATTTGGGGGTCATTTTGATCCCATATTATTATTAACCTCAAAAACCATAATTTCCACTCATTTTCAGTCTATTCTGAATACCTCACACCTCACAATATTATTTTTAGTCCTAAAATTTGCACCAAGGTCGCTGGATGACTAAGCTAAGCGACACTAGTGGCCGACACAAACACCTGGCCCATCTAGCAGTGGCACTGCAGTGTCACGCAGGATGTCCCTTCCAAAAAACCCTCCCCAATCAGCACATGACGCAAAGAAAAAAAGAGGCGCAATGAGGTAGCTGACTGTGTGAGTAAGATAAGCGACCCTAGTGGCCGACACAAACACCGGGCCCATTTAGGAGTGGCACTGCAGTGTCACGCAGGATGTCCCTTCCAAAAAACCCTCCCCAATCAGCACATGACGCAAAGAAAAAAAGAGGCGCAATGAGGTAGCTGACTGTGTGAGTAAGATTAGCGACCCTAGTGGCCGACACAAACACCGGGCCCATTTAGGAGTGGCACTGCAGTGTCACGCAGGATGTCCCTTCCAAAAAACCCTCCCCAATCAGCACATGATGCAAAGAAAAAAAGAGGCGCAATGAGGTAGCTGACTGTGTGAGTAAGATTAGCGACCCTAGTGGCAGACACAAACACCGGGCCCATTTAGGAGTGGCACTGCAGTGTCACGCAGGATGTCCCTTCCAAAAAACCCTCCCCAATCAGCACATGACGCAAAGAAAAAAAGAGGCGCAATGAGGTAGCTGACTGTGTGAGTAAGATTAGCGACCCTAGTGGCCGACACAAACACCGGGCCCATTTAGGAGTGGCACTGCAGTGTCACGCAGGATGTCCCTTCCAAAAAACCCTCCCCAATCAGCACATGACGCAAAGAAAAAAAGAGGCGCAATGAGGTAGCTGACTGTGTGAGTAAGATTAGCGACCCTAGTGGCCGACACAAACACCGGGCCCATTTAGGAGTGGCACTGCAGTGTCACGCAGGATGTCCCTTCCAAAAAACCCTCCCCAATCAGCACATGACGCAAAGAAAAAAAGAGGCGCAATGAGGTAGCTGACTGTGTGAGTAAGATTAGCGACCCTAGTGGCCGACACAAACACCGGGCCCATTTAGGAGTGGCACTGCAGTGTCACGCAGGATGTCCCTTCCAAAAAACCCTCCCCAATCAGCACATGACGCAAAGAAAAAAAGAGGCGCAATGAGGTAGCTGACTGTGTGAGTAAGATTAGCGACCCTAGTGGCCGACACAAACACCGGGCCCATTTAGGAGTGGCACTGCAGTGTCACGCAGGATGTCCCTTCCAAAAAACCCTCCCCAATCAGCACATGACGCAAAGAAAAAAAGAGGCGCAATGAGGTAGCTGACTGTGTGAGTAAGATTAGCGACCCTAGTGGCCGACACAAACACCGGGCCCATTTAGGAGTGGCACTGCAGTGTCACGCAGGATGTCCCTTCCAAAAAACCCTCCCCAATCAGCACATGACGCAAAGAAAAAAAGAGGCGCAATGAGGTAGCTGACTGTGTGAGTAAGATTAGCGACCCTAGTGGCCGACACAAACACCGGGCCCATTTAGGAGTGGCACTGCAGTGTCACGCAGGATGTCCCTTCCAAAAAACCCTCCCCAAACAGCACATGACGCAAAGAAAAATAAAAGAAAAAAGAGGTGCAAGATGGAATTGTCCTTGGGCCCTCCCACCCACCCTTATGTTGTATAAACAAAACAGGACATGCACACTTTAACCAACCCATCATTTCAGTGACAGGGTCTGCCACACGACTGTGACTGATATGACGGGTTGGTTTGGACCCCCCCAAAAAAAGAAGCAATTAATCTCTCCTTGCACAAACTGGCTCTACAGAGGCAAGATGTCCACCTCATCATCACCCTCCGATATATCACCGTGTACATCCCCCTCCTCACAGATTATCAATTCGTCCCCACTGGAATCCACCATCTCAGCTCCCTGTGTACTTTGTGGAGGCAATTGCTGCTGGTCAATGTCTCCGCGGAGGAATTGATTATAATTCATTTTAATGAACATCATCTTCTCCACATTTTCTGGATGTAACCTCGTACGCCGATTGCTGACAAGGTGAGCGGCGGCACTAAACACTCTTTCGGAGTACACACTTGTGGGAGGGCAACTTAGGTAGAATAAAGCCAGTTTGTGCAATGGCCTCCAAATTGCCTCTTTTTCCTGCCAGTATAAGTATGGACTGTGTGACGTGCCTACTTGGATGCGGTCACTCATATAATCCTCCACCATTCTTTCAATGGTGAGAGAATCATATGCAGTGACAGTAGACGACATGTCCGTAATCGTTGTCAGGTCCTTCAGTCCGGACCAGATGTCAGCATCAGCAGTCGCTCCAGACTGCCCTGCATCACCGCCAGCGGGTGGGCTCGGAATTCTGAGCCTTTTCCTCGCACCCCCAGTTGCGGGAGAATGTGAAGGAGGAGATGTTGACAGGTCGCGTTCCGCTTGACTTGACAATTTTCTCACCAGCAGGTCTTTCAACCCCAGCAGACTTGTGTCTGCCGGAAAGAGAGATCCAAGGTAGGCTTTTTATCTAGGATCGAGCACGGTGGCCAAAATGTAGTGCTCTGATTTCAACAGATTGACCACCCGTGAATCCTTGTTAAGCGAATTAAGGGCTCCATCCACAAGTCCCACATGCCTAGCGGAATCGCTCCGTGTTAGCTCCTCCTTCAATGTCTCCAGCTTCTTCTGCAAAAGCCTGATGAGGGGAATGACCTGACTCAGGCTGGCAGTGTCTGAACTGACTTCACGTGTGGCAAGTTCAAAGGGCATCAGAACCTTGCACAACGTTGAAATCATTCTCCACTGCGCTTGAGACAGGTGCATTCCACCTCCTATATCGTGCTCAATTGTATAGGCTTGAATGGCCTTTTGCTGCTCCTCCAACCTCTGAAGCATATAGAGGGTTGAATTCCACCTCGTTACCACTTCTTGCTTCAGATGATGGCAGGGCAGGTTCAGTAGTTTTTGGTGGTGCTCCAGTCTTCTGTACGTGGTGCCTGTACGCCGAAAGTGTCCCGCAATTTTTCTGGCCACCGACAGCATCTCTTGCACGCCCCTGTCGTTTTTTAAATAATTCTGCACCACCAAATTCAAGGTATGTGCAAAACATGGGACGTGCTGGAATTTGCCCATATTTAATGCACACACAATATTGCTGGCGTTGTCCGATGCCACAAATCCACAGGAGAGTCCAATTGGGGTAAGCCATTCCGCGATGATCTTCCTCAGTTGCCGTAAGAGGTTTTCAGCTGTGTGCGTATTCTGGAAACCGGTGATACAAAGCGTAGCCTGCCTAGGAAAGAGTTGGCGTTTGCGAGATGCTGCTACTGGTGCCGCCGCTGCTGTTCTTGCGGCGGGAGTCCATACATCTACCCAGTGGGCTGTCACAGTCATATAGTCCTGACCCTGCCCTGCTCCACTTGTCCACATGTCCGTGGTTAAGTGGACATTGGGTACAACTGCATTTTTTAGGACACTGGTGAGTCTTTTTCTGAGGTCCGTGTACATTCTCGGTATCGCCTGCCTAGAGAAGTGGAACCTAGATGGTATTTGGTAACGGGGGCACACTGCCTCAATAAATTGTCTAGTTCCCTGTGAACTAACGGCGGATACCGGACGCACGTCTAACACCAACATAGTTGTCAAGGCCTCAGTTATCCGCTTTGCAGCAGGATGACTGCTGTGATATTTCATCTTCCTCGCAAAGGACTGTTGAACAGTCAATTGCTTACTGGAAGTAGTACAAGTGGGCTTACGACTTCCCCTCTGGGATGACCATCGACTCCCAGCAGCAACAACAGCAGCGCCAGCAGCAGTAGGCGTTACACGCAAGGATGCATCGGAGGAATCCCAGGCAGGAGAGGACTCGTCAGAATTGCCAGTGACATTGCCTGCAGGACTATTGGCATTCCTGGGGAAGGAGGAAATTGACACTGAGGGAGTTGGTGGGGTGGTTTGCGTGAGCTTGGTTACAAGAGGAAGGGATTTACTGGTCAGTGGACTGCTTCCGCTGTCACCCAAAGTTTTTGAACTTGTCACTGACTTATTATGAATGCGCTGCAGGTGACGTATAAGGGAGGATGTTCCGAGGTGGTTAACGTCCTTACCCCTACTTATTACAGCTTGACAAAGGGAACACACGGCTTGACACCTGTTGTCCGCATTTCTGTTGAAATAGTTCCACACCGAAGAGCTGATTTTTTTGGTATTTTCACCAGGCATGTCAACGGCCATATTCCTCCCACGGACAACAGGTGTCTCCCCGGGTGCCTGACTTAAACAAACCACCTCACCATCAGAATCCTCCTGGTCAATTTCCTCCCCAGCGCCAGCAACACCCATATCCTCCTCATCCTGGTGTACTTCAACACTGACATCTTCAATCTGACTATCAGGAACTGGACTGCGGGTGCTCCTTCCAGCACTTGCAGGGGGCGTGCAAATGGTGGAAGGCGCATGCTCTTCACGTCCAGTGTTGGGAAGGTCAGGCATCGCAACCGACACAATTGGACTCTCCTTGTGGATTTGGGATTTCGAAGAACGCACAGTTCTTTGCGGTGCTACTGCTTTTGCCAGCTTGAGTCTTTTCATTTTTCTAGCGAGAGGCTGAGTGCCTCCATCCTCATGTGAAGCTGAACCACTAGCCATGAACATAGGCCAGGGCCTCAGCCGTTCCTTGCCACTCCGTGTGGTAAATGGCATATTGGCAAGTTTACGCTTCTCCTCCGACAATTTTATTTTAGGTTTTGGAGTCCTTTTTTTACTGATATTTGGTGTTTTGGATTTGACATGCTCTGTACTATGACATTGGGCATCGGCCTTGGCAGACGACGTTGCTGGCATTTCATCGTCTCGGCCATGACTAGTGGCAGCAGCTTCAGCACGAGGTGGAAGTGGATCTTGATCTTTCCCTAATTTTGGAACCTCAACATTTTTGTTCTCCATATTTTAATAGGCACAACTAAAAGGCACCTCAGGTAAACAATGGAGATGGATGGATACTAGTATACAATTATGGACGGACTGCCGAGTGCCGACACAGAGGTAGCTACAGCCGTGAACTACCGTACTGTGTCTGCTGCTAATATAGAC
This sequence comes from Pseudophryne corroboree, assembly GCF_028390025.1. NCBI lineage: Eukaryota > Metazoa > Chordata > Amphibia > Anura > Myobatrachidae > Pseudophryne > Pseudophryne corroboree. The sequence continues at coordinate 756,912,308 of NC_086448.1, forward strand.
TGGTTGATAAAGAGATGTCGTAGTATGTATGTATGAAGAAGAAAGAAAAAAAAACCACGGTTAGGTGGTATACAATTATGGACGGACTGCCGAGTGCCGACACAGAGGTAGCCACAGCCGTGAACTACCGTACTGTACTGTGTCTGCTGCTAATATAGACTGGTTGATAAAGAGATGTCGTAGTATGTATGTATGAAGAAGAAAGAAAAAAAACCACGGGTAGGTGGTATACAATTATGGACGGACTGCCGAGTGCCGACACACAGGTAGCCACAGCCGTGAACTACCGTACTGTACTGTGTCTGCTGCTAATATAGACTGGTTGATAAAGAGATGTAGTAGTATGTATGTATGAAGAAGAAAGAAAAAAAAACCACGGGTAGGTGGTATACAATTATGGACGGACTGCCGAGTGCCGACACAGAGGTAGCCACAGCCGTGAACTACCGTACTGTACTGTGTCTGCTGCTAATATAGACTGGTTGATAAAGAGATGTAGTAGTATGTATGTATGAAGAAGAAAGAAAAAAAAACCACGGGTAGGTGGTATACAATTATGGACGGACTGCCGAGTGCCGACACAGAGGTAGCCACAGCCGTGAACTACCGTACTGTACTGTGTCTGCTGCTAATATAGACTGGTTGATAAAGAGATGTCGTAGTATGTATGTATGAAGAAGAAAGAAAAAAAAACCACGGTTAGGTGGTATACAATTATGGACGGACTGCCGAGTGCCGACACAGAGGTAGCCACAGCCGTGAACTACCGTACTGTACTGTGTCTGCTGCTAATATAGACTGGTTGATAAAGAGATGTCGTAGTATGTATGTATGAAGAAGAAAGAAAAAAAAAACACGGTTAGGTGGTATACAATTATGGACGGACTGCCGAGTGCCGACACAGAGGTAGCCACAGCCGTGAACTACCGTACTGTACTGTGTCTGCTGCTAATATAGACTGGTTGATAAAGAGATGTCGTAGTATGTATGTATAAAGAAGAAAGAAAAAAAAACCACGGTTAGGTGGTATACAATTATGGACGGACTGCCGAGTGCCGACACAGAGGTAGCCACAGCCGTGAACTACCGTACTGTACTGTGTCTGCTGCTAATATAGACTGGTTGATAAAGAGATGTAGTAGTATGTATGTATAAAGAAGAAAGAAAAAAAAACCACGGGTAGGTGGTATACAATTATGGATGGACTGCCGAGTGCCGACACAGAGGTAGCTACAGCCGTGAACTACCGTACTGTGTCTGCTGCGACTGGATGATAAATAATGATATAAAAAATATATATATATCACTACTGCAGCCGGACAGGTATATATATTATATAATGACGGACCTGCTGGACACTGTCTGTCAGCAGAATGAGTTTTTTATAGAATAAAAAAAAAAACACCACACAAGTGAAGTCACACGACGAGTGTTTAACTTTTTCAGGCAATCACAATATAGTATACTACTAACTATACTGGTGGTCAGTGTGGTCAGGTCACTGGTCAGTCACACTGGCAGTGGCACTCCTGCAGCAAAAGTGTGCACTGTTTAATTTTAATATAATATGTACTCCTGGCTCCTGCTATAACCTATAACTGGCACTGCAGTGCTCCCCAGTCTCCCCCACAATTATAAGCTGTGTGAGCTGAGCACAGTCAGATATATAATATATACATAGATGATGCAGCACACTGGGCTGAGCAGTGCACACAGATATGGTATGTGACTGTCTTGTACTCCTGGCTCCTGCTATAACCTAGAACTGGCACTGCAGTGCTCCCCAGTCTCCCCCACAATTATAAGCTGTGTGAGCTGAGCACAGTCAGATATATAATATATACATAGATGATGCAGGCATGCAGCACACTGGGCTGAGCAGTGCACACAGATATGGTATGTGACTGAGTCACTGTGTGTACCGTTTTTTTCAGGCAGAGAACGGATATATTAAATAAAACAACTGCACTGCTGGTGGTCACTGTGGTCAGTCACTAAACTCTGCACTCTCTTCTACAGTATCAGCCTCAGGTCAATCTCTCTCTCTCTCTCCTAATCTAAATGGAGAGGACGCCAGCCACGTCCTCTCCCTATCAATCTCAATGCACGTGTGAAAATGGCGGCGACGCGCGGCTCCTTATATAGAATCCGAGTCTCGCGAGAATCCGACAGCGTCATGATGACGTTCGGGCGCGCTCGGGTTAACCGAGCAAGGCGGGAAGATCCGAGTCGCTCGGACCCGTGAAAAAAAACATGAAGTTCGTGCGGGTTCGGATTCAGAGAAACCGAACCCGCTCATCTCTAGTTGTTAGGTAACGACGCTGTCCCAATAGATGTGAGATTTTGTTTTTATCCAATACTATGCTATCCCCAAGGTCATAAGTCATATATTATAGTAGTCATGCTAAAAGTCTGCCGACAATTTGAACTAAGCTTCTGCCAGTGTGCTATGCCGTCCCAGGCCTCAGGAGGCATATGTGAGAGACAGCACAGCTCTGATATAGGCAGTTGTCATTATGACATCAGTATGACCTCACACACCCCACCAGACCGGCCAAAACTGGTTATTTCTGGTTTGAGGCCCCTGTTGTCTTTTACATGACTGACCTAAGGGAAATGTGATTTCACTTATTATTTAAAACTATTACATTCAGATTACAATATTTTTATTACTAGCGTTTGCCCGCAGTTTTGCTCGCTTAGTGGCATCTAATATTGTGATGTATATTTTATATTGTACCCATAGGGCCTGATTCAGGTTGAATCGCAATCGCACTAAGCGATTGAAAGGATCCCTACCTCTCTTTGATTACCTCGATGTGATGGCCACTGACGTCAGTGAGAGCAATCCTTAACGTTACAGATAATACACGACACCATGTAGTTAAGAATCACTCTGTTTATTTAATAAATTACAGCGTACTATATAGAAGAGAAACATGGGTGTATACAATATGTGCAAGCATATGATTGGATAAATAGAAGTAGCATACGACATTACATGCGGGATATTTTAGTAACACACAGAAGTAACAGTTTTGATCTAGTATGTAATTGTCCTTGAAGATAAGACACACACAAGCCTTATATTATATGAACAGACAAAGGCATCTTGTAGAGAGTGCGTACGTGTCTATTCAAACACATAACAATTCATATAGCATGTTTAACCCTTCAATCCCCTCTTAGAATCATGATTGTTATATGACATGATTCTTAAGTGAGGCTCCTTTCTTGTTCCTCCAGTTCTTGAGATATTGGGCATAATCGTCGGGTCCCTTACTATCAGAGGAGGTGACAGGACTGGGGGTTATATCATAGTACATCAGGGCCTTATCAATGCCTTTGGAGGTAAGTTTCTTTCCACAGGGAATTACACAATAAACTATAATGCCTAAAAGAATTAAAGTTACAAGTATGAATATGCTTATTTGCACAAGAGCCTGTTTCCAATTTTCAAACCACCCAAAATATTGGCTCCATGGGTTATCAATACCTGAATTTTTCTTGAGTTCTATGGATAAGGTTTCTAACTTGTTTATGGCTAAAGTAACCTTACCATTGGGACCAGTGTTGTCAGGAATATATGTACAACAGCCTTCCACCTTACTAATGTAAACACATGTACCGCCTTTTTCTGCTAGAATCATGTCAAGGGCCATTCTATTTTGAAATGTCATTTGGGAAGTGGCTTCTAGCTGTTCAGCTATACCTTTAAGAGCATCTTTGGTATCATTAACAAATCTTTGTTGATTATAATATATATAATTAATCCAGGCTACGTTTTTATTTACAGTTACTATAGGGAACAATGACTCAAAACCCGCAGCCACCTCATCTCTAGCTTTGAACTCATTTGGAACACCTCTTGGGACCCCTATAGCATCAATGTACACGTGGGGGTCAAAGCTACCTCCTGGGAGTGCTCTTTTCTTTCGATTAGCAGGAGTATTAGAGGGAGGATTGGGGTCATCGGTGATCATTAGGAGTGGCATTATGACTTTGGCCAGGGCACACTCACCATACCATGGTGTGTCTAATTTAGTTCTAAGCTTCATATCCCCACATATATAATAAATGTCGCCTAGTGATCTAGTTTGGTTGACTAAAACAGTTGTTCTTTTATTTGCACAATACCCTGGTGGGAAGGTTTTTAAATTTCTCCCTGGGGTGATGTTAGATGTATAACAGGTATAGTTTCCAGGATATATGGTTATGGTATTTCCTGGGTTGGGATTTTTTGACAATATGGGATATTCCCTTTTCCACATTTCGCACTGACTGTCATTTGTTTTGGTGTCATTAAAAAGGCTGAAAAAACAATTTTCCTGTTCTAGGGGTATATTAAGGGGCACTGTACCTAGGTGGGGCCTAGATTTGCCACAGACATAACAGTTGCTTTTATTGTGTTTGTTAGCACTATACTTCATCCATTCCAACCAAAAATTAATGTCAGAGAAACCAGTTTCAATAGCTAGGGTGTCTTCAAAGGTAGGGTTAGTAATAGCCACCATATCTTTAGAAGTGGCAATATGGGGCTTTAAAGGTTTGTTTTGGGGAGCAATTTTAGGCTGGTATTTTGGGTTTTTGTACATATCCCATAAATAAAACCTTTGTCTTGCACTATAGTACCCTGCTTGCCACCATATACCAAGTACATAAGTCTCATTGTCGCTTCTGCTAGGGTTCACTATGTTTAGTCTAAACCTGTATGAATTTGGGCCTTCATCCATCTTATGAATGGATAGTCTAGAAAGTAGGGGTACTCCATATTTGCTCCATCTATTTTTTGCAAATGATGGGCCATATTTCCAATCTGCTCCTGTATTCCACCCCACAGATTCCCAGTAATCACAGTTGGATCCATGATAGGATATTTCCATCCACCATTCATCAGTGACACAAATGTACATTGTCTCAGACATTCCTGATTTCCTCCTTTGTTGTATATAATATTTGTCATCAGCAATTTTGGGGAACATAAAATAGTCAAGGATATATGTGGCTACGTGTGTGTTAGAGGAATTGTACCACAAGGTGGGGACCCCATCTGTTTGTGTGATGCTGACTTCACATATTGTGAGGTGAATGAGGGCCAGTAGGGCTATCGAGATAGTCCCCAGGATAGAGATAGGGGGCAGGTTCTTCATCGTTTTCTGTTCTTCTGTCTTCGCTAGGTGGGAGGTCAGGGCTGTCTGCCCCGGTTCGTACCTCACTGGAATCACTTGCTTCCCTCTCTAGGTCTGGTCTAGGAACCTTTTTTACTCGGGATGCATGGATCCAGGTAGGACTTTCCTCTGTCAGGACTGCTGTTCGGGTAGCTGCTACGACCTCTGTCTCTGGACCATAGGTGAAGTCTCCTGGGCTCTTGTTCCTGGGGAGCACCTTCACCACGACTCTGTCTCCGACTTTAAAGGGGTGTGTAGGTTCCTGTGGATTCAAAGGGTTTTTACAAACAACCTCATGTTCAATTTCATTCAGTTTTGTTATCAGGGACCTGACATACTCTTCTCTGATGAGTTCTAGATCTCCTTCCTGTATTACTAGTGGTTTCTTAGCCCAGGGTGTAGGAAAAGGCCTACCCATTAGTATTTCAAATGGGGAGTAACCCAGAGTCTTTTGTGGGGTCATTCTGATCTCTGCTAGGATAATAGGAAGGACCTTCTTCCATTTATGGAAGGTACCCCCTGTGGCCTTCCTAAGCTTGTCTTTGAGGGTCCTATTCATGCGTTCTACGACCCCTGAACTCTGCGGGTGATACGGGATGTGGAATTTCCATTCCACCTGCAGGGCCTTTACCAAGGCCTGTGTAATTTTTGCTGTAAAGGCGGAGCCTTTATCACTATTGATTTGCAATGGGCACCCCCATCTGGGGATGATTTCCTGAGTTAGGATCCTAGCAACTGTCTTTGCATCCTCAGATTTAGTGGGGAATACCTCTGGCCATCGAGAGAACATGTCTACAATGACCAGGGCATACTCCTGTTTACCAGTACCTGGGATATGGGTGAAGTCAATTTGCAGGTGTGTAAAGGGTGTGGTGGGGTATTCAAGATGCTGATGTTTTGCCTTGTCAGGGTTGTTGGGGTTGTTTCGCAGACAAGTGATGCATCTACTGACATACTGATCTACTAATGACTTGGCATCCGTGACATAGAAATCATTACGTAAGAGTAAGGTAGTTGTTGCCTTACTGTGGTGTCCTATGCCATGGTAGTGGGCAATAAACAAGGGTGCACTGGACTGGGGTATACAAGGTTTCCCCTCTTTGCAGATTAATCCTGTTTTAGGATTCTTCTGCAAAACTGGGTAAGTCCAGTCAGCTAGGTCGGCTTTGGAGGCTGAGGCCTGTAACTGGGTGATCAGGTAGTGGTTGTCGAGAGCTGGGGGGGTCATGATGGACATGTGGGCCTGAGTGATGGGCTGTGAGGCCGCATGTTTGGCAGCAGAGTCAGCAAGAGCATTTCCAAGGGAGACTGCATCCTTCCCCCCCGTGTGTGCCCTGCAATGGAGGATTGCAATGTCAGAGGGCAGGGTTATGGCATGCAGAAGGTCAGAGATGAGTTGGGCATGTGATATGCCTTTTCCATCAGCTCCAAGGAAACCACGGCGTCGCCAAATGACCCCATGGTCATGCACGACGCCGTACGCGTATTTGGAGTCAGTGTAGATGGTGACTGGTTTATTCTGGTAAAGGTGACAAGCCCTTGTGAGAGCAATGAGCTCTGCAGCCTGTGCTGACTGGTAAGGAATGGGCTGTGCTTCCAGAATAATGTCAGGGAGAGTGACAATAGCATAACCCGCTTGGTACGTGGTGTCATTGGGTCTGCTACAGGAACCATCTACAAAAATGACATCCGCGTCGGGGACAGGGACAGGGGACATGTCCAGTCTGGGGGATGTTTCTGACTCAATGGAAGCTGAGCAGTCATGGGGTTCAGGAGGGTGGTCTTCAGGACCTTTGAGCCCCAGTAGAGCGTTGAGAATGGGTGCAGGACCTGAAGAGTTGGTGGCATACTTAATGGTGAGGGAGGGGTTGTTTAAAAGGAGAACCTCATATCCACTGAGGCGCTGAGCTGACATGTGTTGTGTGTGTAACCCTTTTAAAATGGTTAGAACATCATGAGTGGTGTGAAGTATTGTTGTGTGGCCTAGGGTGAGTGTGGTGGCCATTTCAGTTACCATTGCACAGGCTGCAAGTGCCCTGAGGCAAGCAGGCATACCTTGCACTGTGACAGGCATTACTTTGGAAAAAAATGCCACTGGGCGCAACTTTCCTCCATGAAACTGTGTGAGCACCCCCGCCATGGTTTTACAATTGTCCCTTGCAAACAAATGAAAAGGTAGTACATAGTTGGGGAGGCCAAGTGCCGGACTTTTCATTAACATACACTTTAAGCTTTCATATGCAGTTAACATTTCTTGTGACCATTGTACAATATTAGGTTTGTCTTTCAGTGTGGCTTGTCTCAAAATGTTATCATAATAGGAACAATCAGATATCCACTGTCTGCAGTAATTTACCATACCCAGAAAAGACAGCAGTTCCCTCTGGGTAGTTGGGGTGACCAGGCCCAATACAGACTGAATGCGCTGTGGACTGACTTTCCTTTCCCCCTGAGTGAGCACAAAACCCAAGTAATCCACATGCTTCTTACACCATTGCATTTTTGTTTTGGACACCTTGTGTCCACATTCACAGAGCCAGTTTAACAGTGATATACCATCCTCCCGGCAGGCCTCCTCAGTTTGACTACAGAGCAGCAGATCATCTGCATACTGTAGCAGGACTGAACCATGGTGAGGGTGTCAGGGCCCCAATGTGGCCTGGAGTACAATGCTATACACAACAGGTGCGTCAATGAAGCCCTGGGGTAAACGACACCAGGTGAGTTGCTTGCCCTCAAAAGAAAATGCAAAAAGTAACTGTGTCTGTGCATCCACTGGAATGCTAAAAAATGCATTTTTTAAATCAATTACCGAAAAAAATGCAGCATCTGCAGGGATAGCTGAAATGAGTGAGTTAATGTCAGGTACAATGGGTGCTATAGGCACAATGAGTTGGTTAATTGCCCTAAGGTCTTGTACAAACCTTACACTGCCATCTGACTTAGCAACTGGGTTGACTGGTGTGCAGTAAGGTGAAATTACGTGTCTGAGAATGCCTTGTTGGAGAAACTGTTGTATCATTGGTCTAAGACCTTCAATCTTCTCTTGTGACAAGGGGTATTGCTTTTGATAGACAGGTTGTGTGTCAGGTTTCAGGGTTGCTCTATATGGTGTGCAAGGAATGAGGCCAGTGTCATAGGGACCCTCCGACCATAGAGCAGGGTTTACTTTGTCAAAATCAGGTGTAATGTCTGTTGCTTCCCACACCGGTAGGTGTGGGGACTCAACCTCCAGGCCACTGCCAGTGGGTGAAGGGAGAATGGAGATTTCGAGCCTGCTAAGAAGATCCCTTCCCAGAAGATTAATTGGACATTCAGGTATTACAGTGAAATTGTGTTTACCCATATATGTGCCTCCCGTGGTTCTGACACTAAGGGCATCTGTCAGGTAAGCATCTGTGGGTATCCCATTGATTCCCATTGAAGGAGCAGTCTTTACCAAATGACCATCGTACAGGTCGACACACAAAACACTAGTAGTTGCCCCGCTATCTACCAGGAAAGGGATTGCTCTCTTTCCTATAATCAAGGTTAGTAGCGGTGGGTCCTTCCAGTGTCTGGTGAGCTGGGCAAAGGCTGGGATACCCTCCTCCGGGCCCCGTCAGTGGGAGGGGTCCTGCCAGTCAACTCGGAATCGGACATGATCCTGAAAGGGGTTGTTGTGTGACTGTCGGGGATGATCCCGGGAGGGAGCCGGAGCTTGGGGCTGTCGGTGGTTTTGTGAGGGACAAGGGCAATCCCTTGCCCAGTGATCGTCCCTTCCACAGTTGAAGCAGGAGGTTTGTTTCCTGCTGGCAGAGTCAGGGGGGTGGGGTGGCCTGGCTTGTGGGTTTTGATATCGGGCTGGATTACGGGGTGGGCCAGTGGAGTGCTGCTGGCGTCTATCTCCCCGACCTCTCTGATTTTGGTAATTATGAGTTGGGGCATTCTGCAAGGGTTTTTTAACATCAAAGCATCCTGCAGCTTCCTTTTCATATAAGTGCTTTTCAAATTCCTTAATATTATCAGAGGTCCAGGAAGAAACACCTTGCTTAACTGGGACCATAACAGATGGCAACAAGTTATTTACAAAGGTAGAAATTAGTAAATGGTCTGTATCTACAAGAGTGAGACCTGCATCTTCAGACCAACACTTTTTAAACCTCTTCCAGAACTCAGTGACAGTTTCAGTGGGCTTTTGTTTACATGCTACGGCAATGGGAAGAGAAGCCCGGGTTTTAAAAATCTCTTTCATATGGGTCTCAATTTCCTTCCACATCTCCGTTACACCGTCCCCAGTATTGAGAGGGTAGCGAACGGCATCGTTAAGGGTGGTAGGAGTGTTTATGGTGGGAATCTTTTTCCAATCCCACCCGTTGTAATGGTCTATAACCCCATCTATGATCAGCTTCATATCTTCTTGAGTATAGCTGCGTCCTGTGCAAGCCTTTTTCAAGTAAGCTATGCAGCCGTCAGGTGCAACAGTGGGTTTGGGACAGTTCTTAACAATTCTGTCTAAATCCTCTATTTCAATGGGTTTCTTTAACAACTGATCCCCTACTGTCATGAAGGGCAGGTGGGTGGCGACACCGAGGAAACCAGTGCCGGATCGCGTTGTGGAGGGGGTGAGAGGGTTGTCAGTAGCAATAGTTAAGTCAGCGTTGCGGCGGGAGACGGTTTGTCTGTTAGGAGTAGGGGCACTAGGGGCGGGGGTGGTTACGTCTATGTGGAGGGTACTGTCAGGGGGGGCTATTCCTCCTGAGCCTCCTTCTCCTTCCCCTTCCCCTCCTCCCCCTCCCCTTTGCATCGGCATTCGTGACAAAGCAACTGAGCCTCCTTCTCCTTCCCCTTCCCCTCCTCCCCCTCCCCTTTGCATCGGCATTCGTGACAAAGCAACTGCAGCTAAAAGATCTGTGTCTTTTAAGGAGGGGTATAGGGGACTGTAGGGCGGAGGAGAAGAGTTTTTCAGAAACTTGTTGCTTCTAAATTCCTCAGCTTTGTGTAGTCGGGAAGTTACAGATTTTATTCTACGCTGTTTCTGCTTGATATTTTTGTCATACCAATGAGGTGCTATCGTGAGCCATTGCTCTCCTCCAGCGCGCATATATGTCATGTCCCATTGTGGGTCATGATCATACCACGGCCAGGCTTCCTTGTCTCCCAGACAAAGCCCTTTGATCATGTCCATATAAAATGGATAATTAATACCATCACGGGGGAATGGGCTGGGGCTGCCAACTTTCTCTGTCCACCCCGCTAAGTTATCTACCCAAGGGTTAACTAGATAATAATCTGTGGTGGAGTTACGGGCTACATACTCCTTACATGTCTCTCCTGGTAAAGGTGGAGGATAAATGACTGTCTTACTCTGACCCCCTCCCATAGTAAAGAATACAATCTACACCAGCTTTCTACGCAATTTCTACAACAACTTACAACAACTGTCTATGCAATATCACAACAAAAATACTTTCTATGCAATTTACAAAAACTTTCTATGCATGCATTAGCTAACACCAGTTAATTAGTCATTGACAATATCACAATATTATCTGTATAATGAGAACATGAAATCTTTTGACGGGTACGCTTACCATTCGTACAAGATGTCAGAAAAATACAGCGTTTTAAACAGGAAGCAAGAAAAGAGTTTTGAGTAAAGATATCTGGCAGACGAAAACTTACCAGCCGTCTGAACCAAATATAAGAACTTATCTCACTACAACATACAAGAATATATATATAGACGATCAGATCGAGGTATAATCTACGTTATGTATAGACCCCAGGTCTATATATTTTTTTAAGTATCCCAGATACTAACGTCTTTGGAGAATTGCGCTTGGACTCCTGGTCCTTTCTCAGACGTATCTTTAAGTCCCAGACATTAAAGATTCTATGGTATCCCTGATACCTGTTTTATGTTTTTTACATAAAACTTCGTAATATTAAGTCCCGGACTTAAATATTACCTTGTCACGTGTTCCCGGAACACTGACACGGATTCAGCTTCAGTGTATGACCGCAATCCTGTATGGCAAAGACAGACAATAAATTCTCTATTCTTACCATTCAGGGACGATCACTGAATTCCGGACATAGAGCCCCCAGCTGAAAGGATCCCTACCTCTCTTTGATTACCTCGATGTGATGGCCACTGACGTCAGTGAGAGCAATCCTTAACGTTACAGATAATACACGACACCATGTAGTTAAGAATCACTCTGTTTATTTAATAAATTACAGCGTACTATATAGAAGAGAAACATGGGTGTATACAATATGTGCAAGCATATGATTGGATAAATAGAAGTAGCATACGACATTACATGCGGGATATTTTAGTAACACACAGAAGTAACAGTTTTGATCTAGTATGTAATTGTCCTTGAAGATAAGACACACACAAGCCTTATATTATATGAACAGACAAAGGCATCTTGTAGAGAGTGCGTACGTGTCTATTCAAACACATAACAATTCATATAGCATGTTTAACCCTTCAGCGATCCAACCGCAAAAATTGCTAAGAGGATGCGGGCTCATGCGCAGGGCCCGTCCTGCGCATGCGCCCACATTTTCTGTGGTGCCCCACAGAAAATGCGATTGTCTCTGCTTGTCAATCAGGCAGAGATGGTCACAGGGCAGGGGAGAGGCTTCAAAATGGGGGCGGCAATGGAGAAACAGGGGGCGTGGTTGGTGCGGCACACGCAGCTGCAGCTATCACAAAAATGGCGGCGGGCCTCCTGTGGGTGCAGCCAGGCTGCGCCTTAAGGGGCTACCCCATTTTTGTGACGATCACACTGAAATTCCAGTGCGACCGCAATTTCAGCGTGGTCAAGGGGGGGAGGCGGCATGCTGGGCGGCCTTGCCCTGCGATGGGCGACTCCCAGCATGTGATCAAAAAGATTGCAAATTCTACTACTTAGCAGAATTTGCAGAATTTGCAATCCTTACTGAATTAGGCCCATTTATCACAAAATTTATTTGTGAACAATATTTGCAGTTTTTCTTCAGGGACTAACATAAAAGATGCTTAGGGCTACTAACACATGGACAAGCCACGTAAAGCTTCCCATGGGTCAACAAGGGTGCGGCCCACACCCGAGTATCACCCACCAAGGGGTGACACCAGGGGCACGAGAACGTGTTGTTCTTGGGGGGGGAGCATAGATTTTAAAAAAAATTGGCGCTCCCCCCACGATTATCCACCCCCACCCCATTCCACGCGGGGAGCACTTACCCCCCAGATCACTGCGGAGAATCTGATTCAAGACTCCGGCACTGCAGCGTGCTGCCCCGTGTCCTCCTGTCCTAGCCGGCTCTCAGATGCATTACTGGGAGGAGGCGTGGCCATGCTGAGCCTGCTGGGACATCCCCGCCTCCTCCCAGTAATTCTTTGTGAAGAGCCGGCTGGACAGGACACGGGGCAGCACGCTGCAGCGCCGGAGTTTTGAAGTCACAGTCTCCGCGGTGATCTGGGGTGTAAGCGCTCCCACGCCTGCGCCTCTGTCATTTTTAGGGGGGGGGGCATGCTGCCCCCTTGCCCCCCCCACATTCCGACGCCTATGGGTGACACCAAAGTGGTTTTGCACTGTGACATTATGTGCAATACCCAGCTCCTGTCACTGTGCAGGAGCCAGCACCGCACACACTAGTTCCTGAGTGCAGCCCGCAACTCAGGGGCGATAAAAACGAAGATTCGGGCCTTGAGACCACGCCCCTACCTACGAGACCACGCCACCTTTTTGTTATAAACACAGTCTCACGTACACCACATCATAGGTGTGCACAGGGGGGTGCCTGGTGTGCACCCCCTAATGTCTGGCACCCCGATCTCACATGCCTGATGCAGCGATCGCCGAGCAGGCTGATTACTGTCCCCTCTGTGGGCTGATTACTGTCCCCTCTGCGCTGCACCCTGTCAGGACTGCATTACGGACTGGACGCCTGGGTTAATGAAGGGTGCCACTGCCAACGGCTTTCAAACTCCTGTCTCCACCTCCATGTACAAAAACAGCGTGATGTGATGTGATTACGTCATGCTACTCGTACGCCCACCCGCCACACCTGCCACATGCCCACCTCTCTCCTTCTATGCTATGCCAACGCCAGCCACTGATGAGTATCAGCATGCAGCCAGGGTTCCTCTTAGGAAGACAAATTCAATACTGGCAGGTGGTTGGCAGCAGCATTGACACGTCACTCGTTTTTCCAGCAGCAGCAGTACTAGTCTGCGACTGTCAGGTCAGTGAGTGACTGACTTGTAAGTAAGCTGCTGCAGCTTGCAGGGGAAAGAGAGTGGGGGCCAAACCAGGCTGAGGAGGAGCACTGTAACTGCAGTGAGTGCCATCAGGGGTGTTTGTTTGGTGCACACCACAACATCTGACAATATATCTGCTTTATTAGGATTGGTACAAGGGTGGATATTTTATATTGCGTTGACCGTCCATAGATGGTGCTAGACACGCCCAAAAGGCGGTGCTAGACACACCCCTCCGATGGTGCACCCCCTAATAATATGTGCTGCGCACGCCTATGCACCACATCCCGTTAGAATCTCTGCCTCAATTAGTTTCCTTTGCAGAGCAGTCACATTAAGTCATACTTGCCTACCCTCCCTCATTCTGTAGGAGACTCCCTGAAATAGCAACAATCTCCCTGACTCCCTGAATAGTCCAGCAATCTCCCTGGTTGCACCTTAACCCCATTATGCAGCTGTTACATTCTTGGGGGGGGGGGGAGTAAATTACAGATACATATATATTTAAATGAGAACATCAGTGCTATTTCCCTGCATTGGTTATAAGGCACAATGGGGCAGATGTATTAACCTGGAGAAGACATAAGGAAGTGATAAACCAGTGATAAGTGCAAGGTGATAAACCCACCAGCCAATCAGCTCCTAACTGTTTATTTACATATTGGAGGTGATTGGTTGGTTCGTTTATCACCTTGCATTTATCACTGGTTTATCACTACCTTATGCCTTCTCCAGGTTAATACATCTGCCCCAATGATCCCTATGGCTACATACATTTTAAATAAAGTTTCTCGTGGCCACTTACTGTATATTGAACCTCTTGTAAAGCACAATACACAAAAAATTCTGCTCAATATAAGTGTCTTTTCTGTAACAAGTAGATCTTATAAACTTCGGGGCTCATTTACATTTGGATGTAAGTCATGTTTATGACACGCCTCTCAAATGTAGCAGTACACGTCCCCGCTGATAGGTGTTACTTTCACAATCTCCCTGAAACACTTTTTCGAAAGTAGGCAAGTGTGGGCAGGGTACAGGATGAGAGCTGCACATGCTTAACAAAACTGCCCAATTCTTAAGCTGAGATAGAGAATTTGCACAATGTTTTTCTAACGTTTTCTATCGTATTCTGTTTAAAGCAATGGTATAAGTCCTTATTCACATGTATTTTTCAGCTATGTCCTCAGTCGTATTGTCAGATATTATCCATAGACTATTAGTAGAGTGCCCATTGTCATTCTGCCATTAAAGTAAACAAATGGTCAGGAGAGGTGACATTCCACTTTTTGCAGAAGTGTATTAAAGCCCAGGGTGCCCATGTGCAGCCCCCACACCCCTTGCAGTGGACCACCCACCTTCTGCAAGTGAAGTGGGCAAGATGTTGGCAGATGGGATCCCGGCAGTTGGAATACAGATGCCAGAATCCAGACACCCATCAAAATGCCGAAGTCGGAACCCATCAGGGTCATGAGACCGACAGCTGGCATCCTGACCGTAAGTATAGCAGGCGGGTTAGGGCCAGGGGAGCTTTGGTTTAGGATTAGGCTGTTGGGGGAGGGTTAGGGTTAGGCTGCGGGGAGAGTGGTTAGGGTAAGGCACCACCAGGGGGAGATTAGGTCTAAGCACTAAGGGGGAGGGTAGTGTTAGGCTGTGCGGAAGGGCGGTTAGGTTTAGGCACCACCGGGGGTAGGTTAGGGTTAGGCACTAAGGGTTGAGTTTAGCGTTAGGCTGCGGGAAGGCAGGGCTAGGGTTAGGGGGTAGGACATACTTACCTTGCAAGCCTGGCCCAAGCCTAATTTTTTGGGTATGTGAATATATATTTTGGCGCCCCTTAGTAAAATATATAGGGGCATGGCTTCATGGGGAAGAGGCATGGCCACAGAATAGTATCAATTCACATTACACCGCACAGTAGAGCCCAATATACATGCCACACCACAGTAGAGACGCTTATACACGTTACAGCACAGAGGAACCGCATATACACATTACATAGATTGCCTACGTGGGCACATGCAAAACCTAACCTGGCTATGAGTGCTGGACAATACTCCCTACAAGACATCTCTGCATACCAGTCAGTATCAAATACGATGACACTGAGTGAATAGATCTTACTGATTTTAGATAAAATATGCGGGCGGGAGGACAGCATAATGGCTTCTCCTCACCATCTCAGCGGGCGGGCTTGGGCGTCCGATAGGCGGCGTGACTTCAGCACTGCAGCTCCATCACCTCCCAGCCGCCACCGAAACCTCTCAGACAGGTACTTGTGGCAGGGGACACCCGCAGTTATTAGCACACGCTGCAGTGTGGACCCAGGACTGCGTGGCCAGCGCTGGGGAGGCAGGTAAGAGGGTTCCCTCTGTGGGACTCATGGCTAAATCGCGATCCGCTGCAGTTTGGAGAGACGGACCGCGGCATTGCTGTGGACACTGTCTTAGAGCAGGGACCCCACTAGACCACCAGGGCATATGGGCACAGGTCCAGGCAGGGGCACCAGAATGATTTCACACTGGGGGAGGCCAAGTTTGAATTTTATTTTGGCGCTCTTGCTGTGGTGCCGGTCTCCTCTCCTTCTACCCCCTCCCCCAATCAGTGCGGGGGAGCGCTTGCTTCTGCATCCCCGTGGGCGGCTTCAAAAGTAGTGTGCTGCCGCAGGCAGGGAGCGGTGTCCCTTCTGTACTAGCCAGCTGTCTCTTCACTGGTGATGCATTACTGGGAGGAGGCGTGGCTTTCCGGGGCCACAGCCACGCATCCTCCCAGTAATGCATCACCAGTGAAGAGACAGCCAGGTAGTACAGAAGGGACACTGCTCCCTGCCTGCGGCAGCACACTACTTTTGAAGCTGCCCACGGCGATGCGGAAGTAAGCGCTCCCCACACCTGCGCCTCCATCATGTTTGGGGGGGGTCAAGCTGTCCCCTTGCCCTCCCCCCCAACACCGTTCCAATGCCTATGGGTCCAGGTGTGTTAACACCTATTTATTAAGGCCCAATTGTACCTGGGGTTCAAGTCCAGCATAGAGGGAGGTTGCGCTTTGACCTGTAGCCCCTCCCCCAGCTCTGTGTGCCATCTACTGCAGATGTCCCGCCCTTGAGCTGCATCAGTCTCCCTCTTTCCTCACAGAGACCGGACGGTCATCTTACTGCAAAGCAGCAAGCAGGTCTGCGGGATTGCTGGGCTATGTCTCCTTGTAAAAACGTCTGAACAGGCCAGGTTTTTTTACATCACTTAAACATCCAACCTGCCTTATAATGGCTGAGTAGTTGATATAAGTGTTCATTGCCGTTATAATTATAATGTATCATTTTCTGCATTGTGTGTGACTGTGTGTGCTGATTCTGCTGTCTGGTTTCACTTTTAGTGTATCTCAGATGACTATCACTGCTATTCTATAGCCTGAGCTAAGGCATACTTCCCAACTTTGTGATGTCTCAAGGAGGGACCCCGGAAAAGGAGTGTGGCCTATTGAAAAGGGGGCGTGGCCTCACGAGGATTACGCGCTTGCGAGCCACGCCTCCAATTTTTATCACAGTGGGGGCATGCCCAGCGCTCTGTGAGCTGCTGGCAATGCCCCCAGTCCCTCTGCCTCACTGGAATAGATGCTGTGCGCATGTGCACAGCGTCTATTCACTGCTGCTCTGCTCTGAACTGAGCAGAGCAGCAAGTGCTAGGGAGCCTCCCAACTGCCCCCCCACCGCGGGACACTGCGGCCCGCAGGAGGGACAGACCAAAAAAAACAGGACTGTCCCGCGAAAATCGGGACAGTTGGGAGGTATGGCTAAGGTGCTGTTTGGGTCAGAGCTCACAGAATATATATCTTTATATCTGTGTTTTCAGTCACATACTGCCCTGTACTTATTTCATTGCATTTAATGTACAGCTCACAGAATATATCTATGTAAGTATACTTATATCTGTGTTTTCATTCTCATACTGCCCTGTACTTATTTCATTGCATTTATTGTACAGTGTCTCTTTTGTTTTACTGCTATGTCTAACAAAAAGGGCCACAAGCATGCTAAACCTGTGTTTTTATCATGCAGAGTTTGTTCAGCAGGTTTAACTGAGGAGGATATGATAAATGATGGTCTCTGTGCTAATTGTTACACACCTCCTAGCCAGTCTGCTGCCCCTGCCACCGCGCACTTTGGTGGAACACCTTGAGCTCCCTATGGGTCCACCTGTGACGCTACGTCCTAATATGGTACCTACTGTAAATCTGTCTTGGGCAGAAATTTTGTCTAATCGACTGCAACAACTGAATCAGTCAATGGCTAGACATAAGGCTCCAACAGGACACAGACGTGTCTCTGGTCACTATAAGCAGGCTACCTGTACCTCATCCTCCCAATCCACTGTTCTCACTGATGTTTCATCTGAAGAGGAGGGGGAGTATACAGCTCTTTCTGACACAGACTCCTGTGTTGCTGAGGAAGAAGGCCTTACTTTAGTAGATGTCCCTGCTCTTGTAGACGCTATAAAGCAGATTCTACAACTCACGGACGAGGAGAAACCCTCTACGGTAGCTAAGAAAACTGATATGTTTAAAAAGTAGAGGATAACTAAGACTGAATTACCCCATTCAGATCATTTACTAGACATTAGGTGGGAGCCCTGGACCACTCCAGGTAAAAAGTTCCCTTTGTCTAAACGGGCTCTAGCTTGTTATCCTCTGCCGGTAGATATCTACAACAAATGGAAAAATTCACCTCCGGTGGATTCTCATGTCAACGGCCTCGTGGTGTCATCCACTCTGCCTGTTACCACTGTCACCTCCCTGAGGGAACTGATGGATAAACGTATTGAAGTTGCCTGAACTCTATTTATTGCCTCACAGGGGCTATATATAGATCCACTATAGCTGCTTCTTGGGCCGCAAAGGCTACAGAAGCTTGGGTACAGGTGCTTGAGGAAGAGCTGCCTATGGATGTTTCTGATGAAGGTAGACTGTATCTGACTCACATTAAAACTACTTCTTTTTTTTTTCAATAAACTTTTTATTGAGACATCATTGATATCACATTACAAAATAAAGATGTACAGAGAATGTAAAATACAATAACGTAAAGGGATTATAGCCAGGGGTCGTACAGCAAATTCACATATGTCAAACCACAAAGACTTTTGCATTATAATTGAGTAATCTGTCAATACACTGATGGTATTATACATCACAGACGTATCTATAAGGGGAGCCGTCACAGTTGTCTATTCTTAAACCAAAGATAGAGGCTGGTCCTGCGCAGCCAGTCTAGTTAAGTACCATGTAGTGTTCTTGAGGCTGTTATGAATGTGTAGCCGTGTAGTAAGGGGCAAAGTGGATATATAAGATTCCCATAGATTGAAAAACCTGTCTACTTGTTTACCTCTATCAACAATAGCCTCCACCCAGTCCATCCTGAATATATGGTGTAGTTTACTCAAAAATAATGGTATCTGTGATGGCATGCTATCTATCCACCCTTGTAGAATCGTTTTTTTACCGGCCGCACTAAGGGCTATCAGTTGTTTTTTACTAGAGATGAGCGGGTTCGGTTTCTCTGAATCCGAACCCGCCAGAACTTCATGTTTTTTTTCACGGGTCCGAGCGACTCGGATCTTCCCGCCTTGCTCGGTTAACCCGAGCGCGCCCGAACGTCATCATGACGCTGTCGGATTCTCGCGAGGCTCGGATTCTATCGCGAGACTCGGATTCTATATAAGGAGCCGCGCGTCGCCGCCATTTTCACACGTGCATTGAGATTGATAGGGAGAGGACGTGGCTGGCGTCCTCTCCGTTTAGAATAGATTAGAGAGACACTTGATTTACTAATTTTGGGGAGCATTAGGAGTACTCAGTACAGTGCAGAGTTTTGCTGATAGTGACCAGTGACCACCAGTTTTATTTATAATCCGTTCTCTGCCTGAAAAAAGCGATACACAGCACACAGTGACTCAGTCACATACCATATCTGTGTGCACTGCTCAGGCTCAGGCCAGTGTGCTGCATCATCTATTATCTATATATAATATTATATATATCTGTCTGACTGCTCAGCTCACACAGCTTATAATTGTGGGGGAGACTGGGGAGCACTACTGCAGTGCCAGTTATAGGTTATAGCAGGAGCCAGGAGTACATAATATATTATATAGTGAGTGACCACCAGACACACAGTGCAGTTTATTATTTAATATATCCGTTCTCTGCCTGAAAAAAGCGATACACACAGTGACTCAGTCAGTCACATACCATATCTGTGTGCACTGCTCAGGCTCAGGCCAGTGTGCTGCATCATCTATATATATTATATATCTGTCTGACTGCTCAGCTCACACAGCTTATAATTGTGGGGGAGACTGGGGAGCACTACTGCAGTGCCAGTTATAGGTTATAGCAGGAGCCAGGAGTACATAATATTATATTAAAATTAAACAGTGCACACTTTTGCTGCAGGAGTGCCACTGCCAGTGTGACTAGTGACCAGTGACCTGACCACCAGTATATATAATATTAGTAGTATACTATCTCTTTATCAACCAGTCTATATATTAGCAGCAGACACAGTACAGTGCGGTAGTTCACGGCTGTGGCTACCTCTGTGTCGGCACTCGGTAGCCCGTCCATAATTGTATATACCACCTAACCGTGTTTTTTTTTTCTTTCTTTATACATACATACTAGTTACGAGTATACTATCTCTTTATCAACCAGTCTATATTAGCAGCAGACACAGTACAGTGCGGTAGTTCACGGCTGTGGCTACCTCTGTGTCGGCACTCGGCAGCCCGTCCATAATTGTATATACCACCTAACCGTGTTTTTTTTTTCTTTCTTTATACATACATACTAGTTACGAGTATACTATCTCTTTATCAACCAGTCTATATATTAGCAGCAGACACAGTACAGTGCGGTAGTTCACGGCTGTGGCTACCTCTGTGTCGGCACTCGGCAGCCCGTCCATAATTGTATATACCACCTAACCGTGGTTTTTTTTTCTTTCTTTATACATACATACTAGTTACGAGTATACTATCTCTTTATCAACCAGTCTATATATTAGCAGCAGACACAGTACAGTGCGGTAGTTCACGGCTGTGGCTACCTCTGTGTCGGCACTCGGCAGCCCGTCCATAATTGTATACTAGTATCCAATCCATCCATCTCCATTGTTTACCTGAGGTGCCTTTTAGTTGTGCCTATTAAAATATGGAGAACAAAAATGTTGAGGTTCCAAAATTAGGGAAAGATCAAGATCCACTTCCACCTCGTGCTGAAGCTGCTGCCACTAGTCATGGCCGAGACGATGAAATGCCAGCAACGTCGTCTGCCAAGGCCGATGCCCAATGTCATAGTACAGAGCATGTCAAATCCAAAACACCAAATATCAGTAAAAAAAGGACTCCAAAACCTAAAATAAAATTGTCGGAGGAGAAGCGTAAACTTGCCAATATGCCATTTACCACACGGAGTGGCAAGGAACGGCTGAGGCCCTGGCCTATGTTCATGGCTAGTGGTTCAGCTTCACATGAGGATGGAAGCACTCAGCCTCTCGCTAGAAAAATGAAAAGACTCAAGCTGGCAAAAGCAGCACAGCAAAGAACTGTGCATTCTTCGAAATCCCAAATCCACAAGGAGAGTCCAATTGTGTCGGTTGCGATGCCTGACCTTCCCAACACTGGACGTGAAGAGCATGCGCCTTCCACCATTTGCACGCCCCCTGCAAGTGCTGGAAGGAGCACCCGCAGTCCAGTTCCTGATAGTCAGATTGAAGATGTCAGTGTTGAAGTACACCAGGATGAGGAGGATATGGGTGTTGCTGGCGCTGGGGAGGAAATTGACCAGGAGGATTCTGATGGTGAGGTGGTTTGTTTAAGTCAGGCACCCGGGGAGACACCTGTTGTCCGTGGGAGGAATATGGCCGTTGACATGCCAGGTGAAAATACCAAAAAAATCAGCTCTTCGGTGTGGAGGTATTTCACCAGAAATGCGGACAACAGGTGTCAAGCCGTGTGTTCCCTTTGTCAAGCTGTAATAAGTAGGGGTAAGGACGTTAACCACCTCGGAACATCCTCCCTTATACGTCACCTGCAGCGCATTCATAATAAGTCAGTGACAAGTTCAAAAACTTTGGGTGACAGCGGAAGCAGTCCACTGACCTGTAAATCCCTTCCTCTTGTAACCAAGCTCACGCAAACCACCCCACCAACTCCCTCAGTGTCAATTTCCTCCTTCCCCAGGAATGCCAGTAGTCCTGCAGGCCATGTCACTGGCAATTCTGACGAGTCCTCTCCTGCCTGGGATTCCTCCGATGCATCCTTGCGTGTAACGCCTACTGCTGCTGGCGCTGCTGTTGTTGCCGCTGGGAGTCGATGGTCATCCCAGAGGGGAAGTCGTAAGCCCACTTGTACTACTTCCAGTAAGCAATTGACTGTTCAACAGTCCTTTGCGAGGAAGATGAAATATCACAGCAGTCATCCTACTGCAAAGCGGATAACTGAGTCCTTGACAACTATGTTGGTGTTAGACGTGCGTCCGGTATCCGCCGTTAGTTCACAGGGAACTAGACAATTTATTGAGGCAGTGTGCCCCCGTTACCAAATACCATCTAGGTTCCACTTCTCTAGGCAGGCGATACCGAGAATGTACACGGACGTCAGAAAAAGACTCACCAGTGTCCTAAAAAATGCAGTTGTACCCAATGTCCACTTAACCACGGACATGTGGACAAGTGGAGCAGGGCAGGGTCAGGACTATATGACTGTGACAGCCCACTGGGTAGATGTATGGACTCCCGCCGCAAGAACAGCAGCGGCGGCACCAGTAGCAGCATCTCGCAAACGCCAACTCTTTCCTAGGCAGGCTACGCTTTGTATCACCGCTTTCCAGAATACGCACACAGCTGAAAACCTCTTACGGCAACTGAGGAAGATCATCGCGGAATGGCTTACCCCAATTGGACTCTCCTGTGGATTTGTGGCATCGGACAACGCCAGCAATATTGTGTGTGCATTAAATATGGGCAAATTCCAGCACGTCCCATGTTTTGCACATACCTTGAATTTGGTGGTGCAGAATTTTTTAAAAAACGACAGGGGCGTGCAAGAGATGCTGTCGGTGGCCAGAAGAATTGCGGGACACTTTCGGCGTACAGGCACCACGTACAGAAGACTGGAGCACCACCAAAAACTACTGAACCTGCCCTGCCATCATCTGAAGCAAGAAGTGGTAACGAGGTGGAATTCAACCCTCTATATGCTTCAGAGGTTGGAGGAGCAGCAAAAGGCCATTCAAGCCTATACAATTGAGCACGATATAGTAGGTGGAATGCACCTGTCTCAGGCGCAGTGGAGAATGATTTCAACGTTGTGCAAGGTTCTGATGCCCTTTGAACTTGCCACACATGAAGTCAGTTCAGACACTGCCAGCCTGAGTCAGGTCATTCCCCTCATCAGGCTTTTGCAGAAGAAGCTGGAGGCATTGAAGAAGGAGCTAAAAGGGAGCGATTCCGCTAGGCATGTGGGACTTGTGGATGCAGCCCTTAATTCGCTTAACAAGGATTCACGGGTGGTCAATCTGTTGAAATCAGAGCACTACATTTTGGCCACCGTGCTCGATCCTAGATTTAAAGCCTACCTTGGATCTCTCTTTCCGGCAGACACAGGTCTGCTGGGGTTGAAAGACCTGCTGGTGACAAAATTGTCAAGTCAAGCGGAACGCGACCTGTCAACATCTCCTCCTTCACATTCTCCCGCAACTGGGGGTGCGAGGAAAAGGCTCAGAATTCCGAGCCCACCCGCTGGCGGTGATGCAGGGCAGTCTGGAGCGACTGCTGATGCTGACATCTGGTCCGGACTGAAGGACCTGACAACGATTACGGACATGTCGTCTACTGTCACTGCATATGATTCTCTCAACATTGATAGAATGGTGGAGGATTATATGAGTGACCGCATCCAAGTAGGCACGTCACACAGTCCGTACTTATACTGGCAGGAAAAAGAGGCAATTTGGAGGCCCTTGCACAAACTGGCTTTATTCTACCTAAGTTGCCCTCCCACAAGTGTGTACTCCGAAAGAGTGTTTAGTGCCGCCGCTCACCTTGTCAGCAATCGGCGTACGAGGTTACATCCAGAAAATGTGGAGAAGATGATGTTCATTAAAATGAATTATAATCAATTCCTCCGCGGAGACATTGACCAGCAGCAATTGCCTCCACAAAGTACACAGGGAGCTGAGATGGTGGATTCCAGTGGGGACGAATTGATAATCTGTGAGGAGGGGGATGTACACGGTGATATATCGGAGGGTGAAGATGAGGTGGACATCTTGCCTCTGTAGAGCCAGTTTGTGCAAGGAGAGATTAATTGCTTCTTTTTTGGGGGGGGTCCAAACCAACCCGTCATATCAGTCACAGTCGTGTGGCAGACCCTGTCACTGAAATGATGGGTTGGTTAAAGTGTGCATGTCCTGTTTTGTTTATACAACATAAGGGTGGGTGGGAGGGCCCAAGGACAATTCCATCTTGCACCTCTTTTTTCTTTTCTTTTTCTTTGCATCATGTGCTGATTGGGGAGGGTTTTTTGGAAGGGACATCCTGCGTGACACTGCAGTGCCACTCCTAGATGGGCCCGGTGTTTGTGTCGGCCACTAGGGTCGCTAATCTTACTCACACAGTCAGCTACCTCATTGCGCCTCTTTTTTTCTTTGCGTCATGTGCTGTTTGGGGAGGGTTTTTTGGAAGGGACATCCTGCGTGACACTGCAGTGCCACTCCTAGATGGGCCCGGTGTTTGTGTCGGCCACTAGGGTCGCTAATCTTACTCACACAGCTACCTCATTGCGCCTCTTTTTTTCTTTGCGTCATGTGCTGTTTGGGGAGGGTTTTTTGGAAGGGACATCCTGCGTGACACTGCAGTGCCACTCCTAGATGGGCCCGGTGTTTGTGTCGGCCACTAGGGTCGCTAATCTTACTCACACAGCTACCTCATTGCGCCTCTTTTTTTCTTTGCGTCATGTGCTGTTTGGGGAGGGTTTTTTGGAAGGGCCATCCTGCGTGACACTGCAGTGCCACTCCTAGATGGGCCCGGTGTTTGTGTCGGCCACTAGGGTCGCTAATCTTACTCACACAGCTACCTCATTGCGCCTCTTTTTTTCTTTGCGTCATGTGCTGTTTGGGGAGGGTT
This sequence comes from Pseudophryne corroboree, assembly GCF_028390025.1. NCBI lineage: Eukaryota > Metazoa > Chordata > Amphibia > Anura > Myobatrachidae > Pseudophryne > Pseudophryne corroboree. The sequence continues at coordinate 756,936,891 of NC_086448.1, forward strand.
TTTTGGAAGGGACATCCTGCGTGACACTGCAGTGCCACTCCTAGATGGGCCCGGTGTTTGTGTCGGCCACTAGGGTCGCTTATCTTACTCACACAGCGACCTCGGTGCAAATTTTAGGACTAAAAATAATATTGTGAGGTGTGAGGTATTCAGAATAGACTGAAAATGAGTGTAAATTATGGTTTTTGAGGTTAATAATACTTTGGGATCAAAATGACCCCCAAATTCTATGATTTAAGCTGTTTTTTAGTGTTTTTTGAAAAAAACACCCGAATCCAAAACACACCCGAATCCGACAAAAAAAATTCGGTGAGGTTTTGCCAAAACGCGTTCGAACCCAAAACACGGCCGCGGAACCGAACCCAAAACCAAAACACAAAACCCGAAAAATTTCAGGCGCTCATCTCTATTTTTTACATTCCGATGGCATGCGAAGAGTGGGATCAATGATACCCAGAACTGCCCATTCGGGGGTAAAGGGCACATAGGTTATTAAATTAGCCTCCGCATATCTCCTAATGAGATGCCAAAAATACTGTACAATTGGGCATGCCCACAAACAATGATATGTGTCAGCCTCACTCTGGTGGCATCTTGGGCAAGAGTGTGTTTCCGACGTTCCCATATGGTAGCGTCGTAACGGGGATAGATAAGTGTTATGATACACATTAAGAAATAATTCAGTGTACATGCTTGCTGGGAGGACCTTTCGGGAGTATAGTAGTGCTTTTTCCATTGTTGGTATGGTCAGTCCAGGAAAGTGAGCCAACCATTTGGACATGCCACCTGTCACAGTGGCGTGATCTAATATTGTCCTCAAAAAAGTATAGTATATGGATATGGCCTTGTGTCTCGGTACTGGGTGCAGTAAGCGGCTATCTAGAGGATTAGTCCAATCCCCCTCCGCAAAATGTGTAAGAATATGCCTATTGTAAAATTGTGTTTGCAAAAATGGAAGGGGAGACGAAACGACTACAGCATGTCTCGTTGAAACCTCTGAGAAGGTGAGCAAACGGTGGTCCTCCACAGATACCAATGACCGAATCGATGTTATACCAGCCTCCCTCCATGTTGTAAAGGGATGGGCAGCCATGCCATCCAAAAACTCTGGGTTTTTAATTAAGGGCAAGTGTAAGGAGTAGTATTGATTCAATTTTGCATTGTGGCGCAGTATGTGCCACATTTTCCTAGTAGACCACAAAAGTGGGTTAGACCTGATATGGTCCGGGTTCTCCCAATCATGTTGGTGAAGAAAACATGTCAGACCCACATGTGCTAAAAAATTCGGTTCGAGGGATGTGTTCGTATATACAGAGCTATTTTGCAGCCAATCTCTCAAGTGTCTCAGAAGTGCAGCGTGGTTATAAACTACTACATCTGGAAAGTTGAAACCTCCATTGGACTTAGGTTGGGCAAGTTTACGCAAAGCAATACGTGCCCGGCCTCCCTTCCATATAAAGGTTCTGATTAGTTTGTTGATCGTTTGGACGTCCTGTTTAGTCAGTAGTATGGGAAGTGTTTGCAGTGGATATAATATGCGCGGTATAGCCACCATTTTTAGCAGCTTAGCCCTGCCTAGATATGACAGTGAAGACGTTCCCATCTCTTAATATCTTAATATCATCAGTTAGAGTGTGTATGGCCTTGCTTACATTGATTTTGTATAGCTCAGACATACAGCGTGGCACCATAACCCCCAAATATATAATATAAGTGGACACCCAGTGTAAGGGAAAGTGTGAGGTCCAACTCGGACATGTCACATTACCATACAACAGTAGCGCTTTAGATTTATCCATATTGATACTAAAACCTGAAATGCGGCCAAATAATTGGATCTTGTCTAGGATCAAATTAAGGGAATGCTCAGGGTCAGATATATACAGAAGGATATCGTCAGCGAAAGCGGACAGCTTAATTTCCTGTCCACCCACTTTTATACCCCGAAAAACCAACCAATCCTGCAGTGTCCTAAGCAACGGGCCGAGGGCCAGATTAAATAGCAGCGGCGATAGAGGGCATCCCTGACGGGTACCCCTTTCCAAAGGAACCGTTGGCCCCTGATCCCATTTATTAATAATGAGGCAGATGGATTGTCGTAGATGTATCGGACATAGGCCCTCATTCCGAGTTGATCGGTCGCAAGGCGAATTTAGCAGAGTTACACACGCTAAGCCGCCGCCTACTGGGAGTGAATCTTAGCTTCTTAAAATTGCGACCGATGTATTCGCAATATTGCGATTACTAACTACTTAGCAGTTTCAGAGTAGCTCCAGACTTACTCTGCCTGTGCGATCAGTTCAGTGCTTGTCGTTCCTGGTTGACGTCACAAACACACCCAGCGTTCGCCCAGGCACTCCCACCGTTTCTCCGGCCACTCCTGCGTTTTTTTCCGGAAACGGTAGCGTTTTCAGCCACACGCCCCTGAAACGCCGTGTTTCCGCCCAGTAACACCCATTTCCTGTCAATCACATTACGATCGCCGGAGCGAAGAAAAAGCCGTGAGTAAAAATACTTTCTTCATAGTAAAGTTACTTGGCGCAGTCGCAGTGCGAACTTTGCGCATGCGTACTAAGCGGATTTTCACTGCGATGCGATGAAAAAGAACGAGCGAACAACTCGGAATGAGGGCCATAATTAATAAAGCCCGTATCAAAGCCTCTTCTCTCCAACACAGTAAACAAATGTGGCCACAAGACCATGTCAAAGGCCTTATTGGCATCGAGGCTGAGAAGCATATTCGAATCTGCACATGGAGACTGGGATGCCGCCACCGCCATGCGGATTGCTTTAACCGCATGTCGACCAGTTACAAAACCCATTTGTGTTGTAGTGAGTATATCAGGGAGAATGGACTGAAGCCGCATCGCCATTATCTTGGCCAACACTTTGTAGTCAACATTTAATAGACTAATAGGTCTGTATGAGGAAAGAAAATTGGCGTCCCTACCAGGTTATAAGTGTAATAAATGCCTCATTAAAGAAAGGAGATGGAGAGCTCCTTTCATGTATAGCTTGAAACAATTCCAATAGGGTGGGGACAATGTGGGCCTGTAACATGCGGTAGTAATCTCCCGACAGGCCATCTGGACCCGGAGATTTACCATGAGGTAAATTGGAGATAACAGTGTTAATTTCCTCCGTCGTTATTTTTCCCACAAGAGCTTCTCTCTGGTCTCGAGTCAGAGGGTCAATACCTCATCTGTGAGCAGCTGTGATTGTATGTCAGTATCTATATGTGCCGAGCTAAACAAGGATTGAAAATAGGATTGAAATTGTTCCACTATTTCTTGAGATTTGGTGATAATACGACTGGACCTGGGGTGGTGTATAGTGGTTATAATGTGTCGTGTTTTGGGAGGCCGGGAAATGACCGCCAATAATCTACCAGCCTTATTGCCCCATCTATAAAATTTATTTTTGGTAAAGTCCAAGGAGTGTTTCACCTGGGTGGCTAAATAAGTTTCAAGCAGGCACCTAGCCTGCATGTACTCAGTAAGGGTGAGCTCTGTTGGAGTAGAAGTGCATGTTTGGAAGGCTGTGGACATTGCCGCTTTTAACGCAGTGTATTCCAGTTTGGATTCCCTTTTTTTCCGGGTGACATAACTAATAATGTGACCCCTCATCACTGCCTTGGAGGCGTTCCAAAAGATTATTATTATTATTATTATTATTATTATCCTTTATTTATATGGCGCCACAAGGGTTCCGCAGCACCCAATTACAGAGTACATAAATAATCAAACAGGAAAACAGCAACTTACAGTTGATGACAGTATAGGACAAGTACATGGTAAATAAACATAGTTACATCAGCAGATGACACTGGAATAAGTATCAGGTGGCAGAAGACTGCTGGAGTTGATGCAGTTGAAGATTATTAAAGTAAGAAAGGATAAGCACATGAGGGAAGAGGGCCCTGCTCATGAGAGCTTACATTCTAAAGGGGAGGGGTAGACAGACAGGGGTGACACAGATGGGGTACATAGAGAGTGTAGAACAGAGGGTTAGGATGAGATTTGGCTGGGTTTGGTGAAGAAGTGGGTCTTGAGAGCCCGTTTGAAGTTTTGTAGAGAGGTGGAGAGTCTGAGTGGGAGAGGTAGGGAATTCCAGAGAAGTGAAGATGTCAGGTCTATCCCAGTAATCTATATTATAATCTACATAATTGGTCCAAGATACAATTTAAAATCCTCTGAGTCTGCTAATTTTTGTGGGAATCTCCAGATACGATCTGTCGAGTGCATATGGGGGTGGGTTAATGCCAACGTGACAGGTGTCACACGCCATAGGCGGCGTTCACCACGCTTACCCCTGCGTGCCTGCTGGTCTGTGTTGCGGTCTCCGCCTTCGGTGGTCCACGGGCTCCAGCGTCTGGCTGGCGCGGCTCCCGGAGGTTCCCCGGGGCAGGGGCGCCACCATGACACCGGGCATCACGTGGGCGGGGAGCAGGTGACGTCATCAGACTGTTCCGTCAATCCAGCGGAGGCGGGAGATTCAAAGGCAGACGCCGGGCAGAGCCTCGGCGCCTGAGTATCGTCTTTTCCCCTGAAGTGGATGCCAGTGCTCTTGTTCCCGGCGAATCTCTCTGCAAGTCGTACCCCAGTGTCTCCGGCACTTCCAGGTGCCAGTTGCTGCACAGTTCCAGCGTATACAGTGGCTGGTGTGTTCCTCTGCAATCCAGTCACCAGTGCTTCTTGGAGTCAGCGTGGGCTGCAGGCTAAACGCCGCTCTCAAGTTCTACAAGTCATCAGTGTCTTTAAACACCGCTCTCAAGTTTTACAAGTCATCAGTGTCTTTAAACACCGTTCTCAAATTCTACAAGTCATCAGTGTCTTTAACCACCGCTCCCAAGTTTTGCAAGTTACCAGTGTCTTTAACCACCGCTCCCAAGTTTTGCAAGTTACCAGTGTCTTTAACATAGTAACATAGTATCTGAGGTTGAAAAAAGACAATTGTCCATCGAGTTCAACCTATTAGTGGTGTCCTATGCATGATGATTTGACTAAAATTTCTGACTGATGCTGCTGTCAGCCATTGCATTTTATCCCTATTTATAGTAACTATAATGCATGACTATGCACCATACCCCTGGATATCCTTATCCAATAGGAATTTATCTAACCCATTCTTAAAGGTGTTGACAGATTCCGCCATTACAACTCCCTCGGGCAGGGAATTCCAAACACGTATTGTCCTTACCGTGAAAAAGCCTTTACGCCGTATTGTGCGGAATCTCCTTTCCTCTAACCTGAGCGAGTGTCCACGAGTCCTCTGTGTTGATCTAACCAAAAACAGGTCCCGCGCAAGCTCTGTGTATTGTCCCCTTATATATTTGTAGATGTTGATCATATCCCCTCTTAGTCTCCGCTTTTCCAATGTAAACATGCCTAGTCTTTCAAGCCTTTCCTTGTATTCCATCGTCTCCATGCCCTTAATTAGTTTGGTCGCCCTCCTCTGTACCTTTTCTTTTTTTTTTTTGAGAAAAAGTTTTTATTGAATTTTATACTTTTAACAAGATATTCGTAAGATATACATTACAGGTATCACACATTGGTACATCTCGCAGTTAACTGTCAAATAGCAGTGGCAGGATATCTATCTATGTACAATATCGAGTGAGTGAAGAATCAAACAGGCATGCATGCCGATGTATAGAAAGCTGTCAATAGATAGTGTAATACATTTGGTGTGTACCGTAGCTAAGGGCGAAGGAATAACTCTTAATGAAGCATTATAGCTTATAAAAGAAAAACAAAGAGTAAGCTTAAGATTAGAGGTAGAAGAGAAAAGAGGCAAGGAGGGGGAAGAGAAAAGAAGGGAGGGAGGATTGGGAAGGGTGGAGAGGGAGGAATGGTCGGGCGGTCCCAGTCGCCTGGGCAGTGCGTCAGATTATCCTCAGTTGGATAGGGTATTGTGATGGTTCCCATTATCTTATATGGTAGTTAGTGGAGGTTCAGCACCGAAGTGTGACGTCCAGGGTGACAACGTATTGGTAAAATTATCTGGGGTGTCCCGGAGAACCGCTGTAATACGTTCCAATCTATAGGTTTGCCATATAGCATTAATGGTAGCAGGGGTCGTGGGGGGTGACAGAGATTTCCAGTTGGCCGCAATTTGGCATTTGGCCGTATTTAAAATATGCTTAATTAGCTTTTGTTGGTGGCGAGGGGTGTGAGGTATTGGGCGAGAGAGCAGGGAATAGAAAGGAGACATCGGGATCGTCAATCCGAGGACCTTAAAAATAAGTCTATGGACCCTAGTCCAATACCCCTTAATTTGCGGGCAGTTCCACCAAATATGCAGCAGGGTTCCGCGCTGGCCACATTGACGCCAACAGTTATCCGAGCAGGAGGGGTAAATTGAATGGAGACGCGATGGTACCAGGTACCAACGGTAATATAGTTTGTAGGCATTTTCTTTAATTCGGACCGAAATGGAGCTCGTGGAAATTTCTTGCCTGATCTCAGACCACTCATCTGTCGTCAGGGTTTCACCCACCTCCCGCTCCCACGCTACTTCGTGGGGTTCCTTCAGAGGCGAGTTGTGAGCTAATAAGATTTGATATATAGTTGAGAGTAAGCCTTTAGTTGATCGGCAGGTACAGCAGAGGGATTCAAAGCTCGTTTTATCTCCCACGGGCGGTGTTCCGGAGGTAGAGGCAAAAAAGTGGCGCATCTGCAAGAATTGATAAAAGGTTGAGCGTGGGAGCGAGAAACGGGATTGTAAGTCGTCAAACGTGGGGAACGTTTGTAGCGGGGCGATGTCTAGAAGGAAAAGTGAGTTATGGCTGGTCCAGGAATCAAAAGCTAAGTGGTTCTCCTCTGGCGGGAATGCCGGGTTGTTCCACAGAGGGGTGAGTAGAGGGTGAAAGGAGCGTAGCCGGTAAAGACGTGAGCAGAGGTCCCATATGGCAAGGGTGAATTTCACTGTGGGCAACAGCGAGGAAGCTGGGGGACGGCTATTCGGTCGACACCAGAGCAAGCTGTAGGGGGAATATCTGTGGAGTGTGGTAGCCTCTAGTTGCGTCCAGATTCTGTGTCCAGGATTATCGTGCCAAAGGACACACGTGGTTAAGTGAGCAGCTCTATAGTATTTAAGGAGGTCAGGAACTCCTAGACCCCCTTCTAGACGATGCTTTTGGAGGATTCGCATCTTTACTCTGGGCTTTCGCCCTGCCCAGATAAATCTGGTGAGGTCTGCTTGAAGATTTTTAAGGATTGAGGTGGGGACGTGGATGGGAAGAGTTTGCCACAGATATAACAGACGGGGCAGTAGTGTCATCTTAACGGCTGTCATCCGTCCAAACCAAGACAGGATGTATTTATTCCACCTTGTCATATCGTGTTTAATAGAGGTTAAGAGTCTGGGAAAGTTAGCAGCATAGAGACCAGAGTAGGACTTAGTGAGATTGATGCCCAGGTATTTGAGCTTATCAGCTCGCCAAGCACATGGGAAGGCGGCCTGTAGGAGTCGAAGATCTGGGCCCGCGACATGTAGGGCCAATATTTCTGTTTTGTCTGAGTTAATGTTGTAATTTGAAAACCTGCTGTACGTACAGTAGCTATCTCCTCTATCAGATGTGGGAGGGAGGCAGGTGGGTCAGTCAGGGGGAGAATGACGTCATCGGCATATAGAGCAATTTTGTGGTTGTGAGCTCCCGATATGATACCAGATATGTTACGGTTTAGTCTAATTCTAGCTGCTAACGGTTCCATAATAAGGGCGAAGAGTAGGGGGGAAAGGGGACAGCCCTGTCGGGTGCCGTTGCGTATGGGAAGAGGATCGGAGGAAAGGCCATTAATTAAGATAGAGGCTGAGGGGTTCTGGTACAGCGAAGTAACGCCTTTATAGAAGGCGCCATGCAGGCCCATATTTAGGAGTGTCTGTTGTAGGAATGGCCAAGCCACTCTATCGAAGACCTTTTCTGCGTCGAGAGCAACGACCAGCGTCGGGAGAGACTTGTCTTGTGCCAACTGGATGAGGTCAATGAGGCGCCTAGTATTATCTGCGGCTTGTCTGGAGGGAATGAAACCAACCTGGTCGGGGTGAATGTGGGCGGGTAAGAATGGAGCAAGTCTATTAGCCAAGATTTTGGCGAAAAGCTTTAGGTCCACATTCAAGAGCGAGATGGGTCGATAGTTCTTCATCTCCATCGGGTCCCTGTCAGGTTTCGGAATGAGGATAAGGTTGGCCCTAGTGGTGGCTGCGTCGAATGAGTCCCCATCTAGGATTGCGTTAAACAGAGATTGGAGCATGGGGAGCAAAGAGGTAGTACATTTTTTATATTATAGAGCGGTGAAGCCATCAGGGCCAGGGGCTGCGGTGCGGCGTAACTGCTGAATGGCCACTGAGATTTCCTCTGTGGAAATGGGGGCATTGAGTGTCAATATATCCGAGTCGGAAAGTTTAGGGAGTTTGCAAGTGGAAAGATAGTCTCGGAGTTTAGAGACGTGCTCAGGATCAGCATCAAGAGTGGAAGGGAGATTGTACAAGGATGTATAATAATCCCGAAATTGGGCGGCCATTCGCGATGGATCAAATGTGGCAGACCCGTCCGCACAGCGTAGGGATACAATGCGATTTTGAGTGCGTTTCGCTCTTAGTTTTTGGGCTAGCAGAGTGTCAGCCTTATCAGATTTCTCATAGAACCTTTGGCGTGCCCATAAGAGTGCCTTGACTGCCTTTTTGGTGAGGATTTGGGATAGCTGACCTTTAACTGCTAGGAGTTTGGAATACGTTTTTTTTCTGGGGCGGCGCTGATGCAGAAGGGTCAAGGCGGCAAGTTCTGTTTCTAAAACTCGGATCCGTTGAGCTTTAGTTTTCTTCTGGGCAGCTGAAAGGCTTATAAGGTAGCCTTATGTGCTTCCCATATTAGGGAGGGAGAGACGTCAGGAGTCGCATTTTCCGCATAATAGTTAGCTAAGGCGGTGGCAATATCAGCTACGGTGCATTTTTTAAGCAGAAGAGATTCGTTTAGCCGCCAGAATCTGGTGGGGAGGGGTGAAGAGGATGAGATCTCGAGCAAAACAGCGGAGTGGTCCGACCAGGAGATAGGGAGCGTCTGGGCACTGAGGAGTTTACGAGTAGTGTCCCGGTCGACGAACATATAGTCTATGCGGGTATAGAGGTCGTGGGGCGGGGAGTAGTAAGTGAAACCCTTCGCTGAGGGGTACAAGGTCCTCCAGCTGTCATACAGGTTATATAGTGTTAAATGTGTCTGCAGACGCTTGGCCAGTTTGGCGGGAGTAGAGGTAGTAGGGGCGGGGCGAGATCTGTCATGGAGTGGATCCAGCGTGACATTGCAGTCTCCACCAATTATAGTCGTGCCCGTAGGAAGGCGGGATAGGCTGTCGAAAAAGGCTGTAAATAGAGAACCCTGCTGCGCATTAGGGGCATATATGGAGGCCAAGATCAGGGGAGCTTGGTTATAGGAACATGAAAGGATAACGTAACGGCCCTGGGGGTCCGAGATAGTATCATGAACAGTTATAGGGAGGCCTCGACGTATCATAATAGCGGTTCCCCTTCGTTTGGTAGGCATGCTTGAATAATAGACATGTGGAAATTGTTTGCAGGACATAGAGGGGCGTGGGGGTTTAAAATGAGTCTCCTGAATTAGTACCACATCAGACTTTTGTCTGTTAATGAATTGGATGGCCATGGCTCGTTTGGTGGGAGAGTTGAGGCCATTAGCATTAACCGATATAATTTTCAGGGTCATGGTGGGAAGAACTGTGGGTGACGCAAATAGAGGGGCGGGATGGGAGCGGTCCGACCATGGGGATGGAGAGGGGGAAAGGAGAAATAGAGGCAGAGAGAAAAGGGGAAAGGGACTGTATGAGAATACAGAGGGGGAGAACCTTTTCCTGTAGAAGGGCCAGGTTTAACACTAAAAGGAAAAACGCCATCCTGGCGTATCCTTCGGGGGGGGACGTGGCATTGTGACAGAACGATAAATAGGGTAAGGAGGAGCATAGGGGAGGGAGAGGTTGTAATAGGAACGACCAAGTGACAGGGGGAATAAAGGGAGCGAGGAGGATCGCATTATTGAGATAAATAGGAGTAGTGTGAGCGGTATAGACATGATGAGGGAGAAGGATAAAGCATGCAGTGGTGTCGGATACTAAACCAACATCAGTCTTACCAGGAGACCATGAACAGTAACAAATGAGCGCCACGCTAATCATGGGCCAACATGAACAAACATGAAAACAGACTATAGAAATTAAAAAAAAAAAAAAGGGGGGCGCTCACGTGTAGCCAAGTGGACCGCATCGTCCGAGGCGTCGCAGCCAGTCGTCCACGTAGAGGGCCTGAGTAAACACATGTGGTTACGTAGCACGTCAAGGCAGTAAAGTATGCCGATTAGAGCATTCAGCGACTATACATATCACATTTAACAAGGACTGTATCATGGGGTGCCTGCGAGCAGTCAAGTAGAAGACTACTCCGGGGCCGGGGCCCTTGGGCTTGAGATTAAGGGTGACGTCTGGTCTTGGGTCAAAATCGACCTCAGTCTAACCAGATTATGAATAATAACAATAACAAATGTGCACCATGCTAATCACAAACCAATATGAACAGACATGAGAACATACTATAGAAGTAAAAATAGATAAATAAAATAAAAATGAAAAACTATTTGACTCTCACGCGTAGTCAAGTGGACAGCACCGCCCATGTCGTCGCAGCCAGTCGGCCACGCGGAGAGCCTGAAAAACATATATGAAAACGTGGCAAACTGAGGTATGAAGGCCTTCATACTATAGAAATAAAAAATAAAAATAAATAAATAAGACAAAAATATAAATGGAGAACTATTTGACTCTCACGTGTAACCAAGTGGAGAGCACCGCCCATGGCGCCGCAGCCAGCAGGTCACGCGGAGAGCCTGAAAAACGTATATGAATACGTGGCGAACCGAGGTATGTAAGCTTTCAGTAATTATTGAGTGTACATTTAACAAGGGTAGTAACTTGGAGTATCTGAAATCTTTCAAGTAGAAGACCATTCCGGGGCTGGGGCCCGTGGGCTTGAGACTGAGGGTGACATCTGGTCTTCGGTTGATTCAGGGAGATCTTCAAAAATGCCGAAAGTTTTAAGTAGATCAGCCCCTTGCGTTGGTGTCTTGACTGTGAAAGTCTTCCCATTCTGCGTTACCTGCAGTGAGAAGGGGAAGCCCCATTTATATTTTATGGAATGGGCTCGGAGAACCTTGGTAATATGTGCTAGGTCTCTGCGCTTTTTGAGGGTAGAGGGGGCAAGGTCCTGGAACAGCTGTAACTGGGAGCCCGCATAAGACACCGTCGGTAGACCTCTAGCCGCCAGCATGACTCGCTCTTTGGTGGCGTAGTAATGAAAACGTATAATGACGTCTCGTGGCGGTTGTGTCGGAGGCGGTCTAGGGCGGAGGGCCCTGTGGGCTCGGTCTAGCTGGAGAAGGGCCTCGGGGACATCCGGCGCCAGTTGTAAAAAAAGGCTCTCCAGATATTCAGGGAGAGAGCTAGGGGACACATTTTCAGGGATGTTGCGGACTCGGATGTTATTCCGACGATTGCGGTTGTCCATATCCTCTAGTTGTTCTTTGTACGCTTCCATATCTGCCCGAATATCCAAAAGTTCCTGTTCCACCACCGTTTGAAATTGGCAGACGTCGTCCATTTTGCGCTCTAATGTATCTGTGCGGGAGCCCAAGTCGGCTATTTCGGATCTGAACTCAGTTAATACCGACCTCATTTCTGACTGGATCGTTTTTGTAACGATAGCCACCACATCCTGAGTGGTCAGTGGGCTGCTGGAGGTGGCGATGTCAGCAGGATCAAAGGATTGTTCAGTTGATGGAGAGCTCCGGGTGGAGGAGCCGGACTTCTCCCAAGCTCGCAGGATACTAGCTTTAGGTATCTGAGAGTTCTTGCGGTTTTTTTGCGACATTGTAAATAAGGCGCTTTGTATCGATGTAATAGAATAATGCAATATGTATGGCAGAGCCCCCTGTCACTTCGTGGTCGTTATGCTTAAGGAGCCATGAGCTCTATGAGGCTCAGCGAGCGGGGAGAGAAACTTGGTTTGGTAATGGAGTGCAGGTCACACTTGCAGGTCGCTCTTGCGGTGGGTAGGTGGGGTGAGGGCTATCCAAGCACCTGCACTGTGGGACCGCAGCTTTCCTCGTAGTTTGCGAGGGGAGGGTGGAGGGTCGGCGAGTCCGTGCCTTTAGAACGCGGGTACTCCCCAGGAATCTAGGTTAGGATACGGTGTCGCAGGAGGTCCAGGGGTCCTGTGTCGTTGGCTTCAGACGGGCTATTGCTCGAGGGGGTGAAATAGAGGAGTCGCGGGTCCCGCAATAGGCAGCGGGCCGCGTGAGGGCTCACCCGTCGGGTCCGGTGGCGTCTAGGAGCCGCTTTGTCTGTCAGCGGGCAATGATGGTGGCCGATGACCTCAGCGGGGTTCGGCAAGATGGCCCATATTGTGTATCACCCCACAGCTCCAGACACCCCCACAGGCAGTGGGGAGTGAGTGAGCTTTAGTTAATATAACAGTCCTGGATCAGTTTGGTGAGGTGTGGAGTTATGAGCCAGATAACTCAGAAGAGGCTCTCTATGTGAGCAGCCTGTGTGCACTGTAACTTAGGAGTCAAGATGGCCGCCGCAGCTGTGACAGGCTGGAGGATGTCTCCTTGTGTATGGAGCCTGTGGGTCCCTGGATGATTCCCTCCCTACAGCCAGGTACCTGAGGGTCTTGGGGAGGTCTCCAGACTACTGTGGGGCCCAAAGGGTGTCCGTAGGGCGCGTCCCGGGTCCCGCCGCGGCCGCGCGCCGTTCCGGAGCTTCCCGCCGGGCCTCCTCCAAACTCGAGGCCCCGGCTTCAGTGGTCGGCGTAGGCCGCAATGCCGGATCCGTCCGCAATATGTCGGGGCTGTCCAGGGACGTACAGCAGGGCACTCTCCTGCGGCAAGTAACCCACCTGGGTGTGTTTAATTCCAGGTTTGGCTGTAAATAAGGGGTTTAGTTAGTTTTATCCCTGGGAGCTCCTCCGCAGCACGTCTGCTCCAGGATACAGCCAGGCCACCTCCTCTGTACTTTTTCAAGCTCCAGGATATCCTTTTTGTAGTACGGTGCCCAGAACTGTACACAGTATTCAAGGTGTGGCCTCACTAGTGATTTATATAACGGGAGTATAATACTCTCGGCCCTAGCATCAATACCCCGTTTTATGCATGCTAATATCTTATTAGCCTTCTTTGCTGCAGTCCTACTTTGGGTACTACTGCTTAGCTTGCTATCTATGAGGACACCTAAGTCCTTTTCCAGTACAGAATCCCCTAATTTTACCCCATTTAGTAGGTAGGTGTAATTTTTGTTCTTGTTACCACAGTGCATTACCTTACACTTGTCTGTGTTGAAGCGCATTCTCCATTTGGCTGCCCATGCTTCTAATTTAACTAAGTCGTTCTGAAGAGACTTGGCATCCTCCTCTGTATTTATAGCCTTACACAATTTGGTATCATCTGCAAAAATTGACACCATGCTCTCTAGACCTTCTGTTAGGTCGTTAATGAAAATATTGAACAATAGCGGTCCTAATACTGAGCCTTGCGGCACACCACTTAGCACTTCAGTCCAAGTTGAAAAAGATCCATTAACCACAACGCGCTGCTTCCTATTATCTAACCAGTTTTTGACCCAAGTGCATATTGTGCTTCCTAGCCCTGATTCTTGTAGCTTGTATATAAGTCTCATGTGTGGTACAGTATCGAACGCTTTGGCAAAGTCTAAAAAGATTACATCCACGTCTTTACCCTGATCTAGGTTTGCGCTTACTGTTTCATAAAAGCCAAGTAAGTTGGTTTGACAGGATCTGTCCTTCATAAACCCATGTTGATTCCTTTTAATGACCTTATTGGTTTCAAGGAACTTCTGAATACTATCTCTTAGAATACCTTCCAATACTTTCCCCACTATAGATGTAAGACTAACTGGTCTATAATTACCTGGTTCAGCTTTACTTCCCTTTTTGAATATAGGCACTACTTCCGCTATACGCCAGTCTTTGGGAACCATACCTGATATAACTGAATCCTCAAAGATCAAAGATAGCGGTTTTGCCAGTTCAGAGTGAAGCTCCATTAGAACCCTTGGATGAATACCATCGGGCCCTGGTGATTTATTAATCTTTAAATGTTTTAATCGGTCACAGACTACTTCCTCGCTTAAATAAGTACCTATCAGTGTGATATTCTCATTATTGAGATTGTGTGTCAGTCCCTGAATTGGGTCCTCTCTAGTGAATACTGTTGAAAAAAACTCATTTAGTGTGTCCGCTATGTCATTATCATTTTTGCTTAAGACTCCCAACTTGTCTTTAACCACCACTCCCAAGTTTTGCAAGTTACCAGTGTCTTTAACCACCGCTCCAAAGTTCTACAGTGTCTTTAATCATCGCTCTCAAGTCATACAAATCATCAGTGTCTTTAACCAACGTTCTCAAGTTCTATAAATCATCAGTATCTTTAGTCACCGCTCTCAAGTCATACAAATCATCAGTGTCTTTAACCACCGTTCACAAGTGTTTCAAATCATCAGTCTTTAACCACCGTTCACCAGTTCTTCAAATCATCAGTATCTTTTAAAACATGACTCACAAGTTCTTCAGTCACTATTATCTTGTACCAACACTCACAAGTACTTCTTTTCCCGGGATCTTTAACATTGCTTACAAGTTCTCCTATAGGCCTGGACATTCCCCCCATACGTTCCTTCTCCGCTATGTGACATTGTGTTGCTCCCTTCCTGCAATAAAGTTCTTTAATATTTTCACCAAGCTTTGCTGTCAGAGTCCTGTTTGAGGAAGACCTATATCAAGCCATCCCTGTTCCGACCCAACTGTGGTTCCTCTCCCCTACCATCGGGAGAACCCCCGAGTTCACAACACCCCCAACCTAGGTCAGTGACAGTATACTCAGGCCTCATGGACATGAGGCAAGTGCCATCCAGAACTTGATTTCTCGAGCACAAAGTCAGGAAGCAGCACAGGGCCAGGTGATGCATTATCTCCAGGAATTATCTGGCCGGCTGGATCAAATTCAGACTTCTCTGGCTTCAGTAGTACCGGCCCCAGCTCCAGTGGTTGTCTCTAGTAATGTTCCATCCTCCTCTGGAACCAGGTCACGCCTTCAGCTCCCTACTCCTTCTCGCTATAATGGGAATCCAAAGAATTGCCGTGGTTTTCTCAATCAGTGCGAGGTACATTTTGAACTTCTTTCACATAACTTCCCTACTGATCGGTCCAAGGTGGCATACATTATTTCTTTGCTCGAGGGTTCAGCGTTGGATTGGGTGTCTCCGAAATGGGAGCGATCTGACCCATTGGTTTCTAGTTACACCAATTTCATTACGTCATTCCGGAGGATCTTTGATGAGCCCGGCAGGACGACCGCTGCCTCTGCAGACTTGCTTCGTGTCCGACAAGGCTCTCGTTCAGTGGGACAGTATGTGATTAATTTTCAGACCATAGCCTCAGAACTGCGCTGGAATAATGATGCCCTTCGGGCTGCCTTTTGGAACGGGCTCTCCGATCGTCTAAAGGACGAGTTGGTCACTAGAGATTTGCCGGATTCTTTAGAACAGTTGATCTCGCTCTGTGTAAAGGTGGATCTTCGCATGCAGGAACGAGGTGGCGAACGTAGTCGGTCAGATAGATCAAGGGTCCGATCTCTTCCGTCTAAGCAAACGGTTATTCCAAGTCCTGATGAACCCATGCAGATTAATCGATCTCGGCTGTCCCCAGAAGAACGTCAGCGTCGTCGTGAGGGTAGACTCTGCCTCTACTGTGGAGCCACGGATCACTTTCTCAAGTTTTGCAAGTCTTGCCCGGGAAACGGGCAGTCCTAGCTTGTTCCGGAGGAGTCGAGCTAGGGGTTTCTTCTAAACCTTCTCCGCCAGTGGACTGTTTACTCTCCGTGTCTCTGTTCTCCGAGTCAATAGCCAAACCCGTTAAGGCTCTGCTGGACTCAGGGGCTGCAGGGAATTTTATTTCCCTTTCCTGTGCCCAGGATCTGGGTTTTCAGCTACGGTCGGTCGAACGACCTATTACGTTGACTGCTATCAATGGGACCCAAATTTCTAACGGTCTGATTTCAAGTTGTACAGTACCAATCAAACTGCAAGTGGGAGCTCTGCATCAAGAACTCCGAGAACCTGGAGTTCCTAGTGATTCGGGAGATGCCCCACGATCTGGTTCTTGGCCTTCCTTGGCTTAAACTTCACAACCCTCACATTGACTGGAGTTCGACACAAATAACATCTTGGAGTTCTTTTTGTCATTCAAATTGTCTCACCCCTGTCTTTCCGCTCCGTGTATCTTCCAAGTCAGATGAAGGGCTCATTCCGGAGGCCTATCGGGAGTTTTCTGACGTGTTCTCGGAGCAAGCGGCCGATCAGCTACCACCGCATAGACCCTGGGACTGCCCCATTGAGCTCATTCCGGGGAAAATGCCACCTCGGGGGCGCACTTATCCCTTATCATTGCCTGAGACCCAAGCTAAGTCGAACTATATCAAGTCTAATCTGCAGAAAGGATTCATCCGCCCCTCTACCTCCCCGGCGGGGGCGGGTTTCTTTTTTGTGAAGAAGAAGGACGGAGGGCTGAGACCATGTATTGACTATCGTGGTCTAAATGATGTCACCATTAAGAATAAGTATCCTTTGCCGCTCATTACGGAGCTTTTTGATAGAGTTCGCGGAGCCCGAGTTTTCACCAAGCTTGATTTAAGGGGAGCTTATAATTTCATACGTAGCCGACAGGGGGACGAATGGAAGACGGCCTTCAATACCAGGGATGGGCATTACGAGTATCTGGTAATGCCGTTTGGCCTCAGCAACTCCCCTGCCGTCTTCCAGGGATTCATTAACGAAGTCTTTCGGGATATGCTATACCTAAGTGTAGTGGTATATTTGGATGACATTCTGATATTTTCTAAAAATCTCACAGAGCACAGAATACAGGTCAAAAAGGTACTTCTTCGATTGCGAGAGAATCATCTTTATGGCAAGATTTCCAAATGTACTTTTGAGGTTCCTTCTATTCCATTTCTTGGTTACATCATTTCGGGCACGGAGCTTCGTATGAATCCAGAGAAACTCACTGCCATCCGGGACTGGGCTCAGCCTCTTTCCTTGAAAGCGGTACAACGATTTCTGGGTTTTGCAAATTACTACCGGAAATTCATAAAGGGATTCTCTACCATCGTGGCACCTATTACTGCCCTAACCAAGAAGAGTTCTGACCCAAGTCATTGGTCCTCCGAAGCTGTAGCAGCGTTCACTCAGTTAAAGGCAGCCTTTATGTCCGCTCCAGTACTTCA
The DNA here is from genome assembly GCF_028390025.1 of Pseudophryne corroboree. Lineage (NCBI taxonomy): Eukaryota > Metazoa > Chordata > Amphibia > Anura > Myobatrachidae > Pseudophryne > Pseudophryne corroboree. The sequence continues at coordinate 756,954,250 of NC_086448.1, forward strand.
ACAACCAAATTTTTCAAAACCATTCTTTTTGGAGGTTGATGCTTCCACGGTAGGCATAGTGCTTTCGCAGTACGCTCCAGATGGGAAGTTACATCCATGTGGTTTCCATTCTCGCAAATTCTCTCCTGCGGAACAGAATTACACCATTGGAGACAAAGAGCTTTTGGCAATAAAATCTGCCTTGGAGGAATGGAGATATCTTTTGGAAGGTGCTAAACACCTAATTACAATTTTCACTGATCATAAGAATTTGCTGTACCTCAAGACGGCCCAGTGCTTGAATCCCCATCAAGCTAGATGGGCGCTCTTCTTTACTCGGTTTTCGTTTGTTATTAAGTACCGGGCTGGGACTTTTAACACCAAGGCTGATGCTTTATCCCGTTCCTTAACAGCTTCGGATGAGGAGAATTCCGTTGAGAAGGCTTTGATTCTCAGTCCAGTTTCTATGTGAGCGGCTCCCACCGCTCTGGGTCCTCCTCCTGGGAGAATGTCTGTGCCAGCTAAATTTCGACCAAGGTTGTTGCAGTGGGCTCATATTTCCAAGTTTTCCGGTCATCCTGGAGTTCAAAAGATGTGGGAGTTTCTATGAAGGTCTTACTGGTGGGACACTATGAAGAAGGATATTCGAGATTATGTCAACTCATGTCCTCAGTGTGCTCAGCACAAAATTCTTCGTTTGCCTCCTGTGGGGTTGTTGCATCCACTGTCCATTCCTCAGAGGCCTTGGGCCCATATCTCTATGGACTTTGTCACCGAATTGCCCCTCTCCAAGGGTCACAATACTGTCTGGGTAATTATCGACCGTTTCTCTAAGATGGCACATTTTGTACCTTTGACCGGGTTACCATCAGCTCCCAAGTTGGCTTTATTTATCCTAGAACATTTCCGCCTGCATGGCTTACCTCAGGAAATCGTCTCTGACAATTCACTGCAAGATTCTGGAGAGCTCTCTGTACAGCCTTACAAATAAAACTCAAGTTTTCATCCGCTTACCATCCACAAACCAATGGGCAAACTGAACGCGTCAATCAAGATTTAGAGACTTTTCTCTGTGTTTATCTTTCTCCCTCGCAAGATGATTGGATGGAACTGTTGCCATGGGCCGAGTTTGCCCATAATCATCTGTACCACTCTTCGACTGGTGAGTCCCCATTTTTCATTAATTATGGGTTCCATCCTCAAGTTCCTGAATTACCCATTTGTCCTCCGGAGGATGTTCCTGCTGCAGCCTCTACTCTTCGGCACTTCAGCCAAATTTGGAGTCGAGTTCATGCTAATCTCAAGAGAGTCTCCGTCCGCTATAAGTTCTTTGTGGATAGGAAGCGACGAGCAGCTCCCCAATACAAGGTTGCTGACAGGGTATGGCTTTCCACCCGCAACCTCCGGTTAAGGGTGCCCACTATGAAGTTCGCCCCAAAGTTTATTGGTCCTTACCCCGTGTTACAAGTCCTGAACCCGGTTGTCTGCAAATTGGGATTGCCTTCCCACCTCCGGATACCAAACTCCTTTCATGTCTCTCTCCTTCGCCCCCTTATTTTAAACCGGTTCCATTTAAAGTCCCCGAGGCCAACCTCTGCAGAGTCTGAAGCTGGAACAGACTTTGAAATCAAAGCTATTCTTGACTCTCGTTATCTTCACAAGAATCCACAGTATTTGGTGGAGTGGAAAGGTTTTGGCCCCGAGGAGAGGAGCTGGGTCAAGGCTACTGAAGTTATGGCTCCCCGACTGGTGCGGATTTTCCATTCCAGACATCCAACAAAACCTAGAAAGTGTCCGGGGGCCACTCCTGGAGGAGGGGGTACTGTCACACGCCATAGGCGGCGTTCACCGCGCTACCCCTGCGTGCCTGCTGGTCTGTGTTGCGGCCTTCAATGGTCCACCGGCTCCGGCGTCTGGCTGGCGCGGCTCCCGGCGGTTCCCCAGGGCAGGGGCGCCGCCATGACACCCAGTATCACGTGGGCGGGGAGCAGGTGACGTCATCAGACTGTTCCGCCAATCCAGCGGAGGCGGGAGATTCAAAGGCAGATGCCGGGCAGAGCCTCGGCGCCTGAGTATCGTCTTTTTCCCTGAAGTGGATGCCAGTGCTCTTGTTCCCGGCGAATCTCTCTGCAAGTCGTACCCCAGTGTCTCCGGCACTTCCAGGTGCCAGTTGCTGCACAGTTCCAGCGTATACAGCGGCTGGTGTGTTCCTCTGCAATCCAGTCACCAGTGCTTCTTGGAGTCAGCGTGGGCTGCAGGCTAAACGCCGCTCTCAAGTTCTACAAGTCATCAGTGTCTTTAAACACAGCTCTCAAGTTCTACAAGTCATCAGTGTCTTTAAACACCGTTCTCAAATTCTACAAGTCATCAGTGTCTTTAACCACCGCTCCCAAGTTTTGCAAGTTACCAGTGTCTTTAACCACCGCTCCCAAGTTTTGCAAGTTACCAGTGTCTTTAACCACCACTCCCAAGTTTTGCAAGTTACCAGTGTCTTTAACCACCGCTCCAAAGTTCTACAGTGTCTTTAATCATCGCTCTCAAGTCATACAAATCATCAGTGTCTTTAACCACCGTTCTCAAGTTCTACAGTGTCTTTAATCACCGCTCTCAAGTCATACAAATCATCAGTGTCTTTAACCACTGCTCTCAAGTTCTATAAATCATCAGTATCTTTAGTCACCACTCTCAAGTCATACAAATCATCAGTGTCTTTAACCACCATTCACAAGTGTTTCAAATCATCATAGTATTTAACCACCGTTCATCAGTTCTTCAAATCATCAGTATCTTTTAAAACATCACTCACAAGTTCTTCAGTCACTATTATCTTGTACCAACACTCACAAGTACTTCTTTTCCTGGAATCTTTAACATTGCTTACAAGTTCTCCTATAGATATGTTCAAATAATGAAGCGCTGTCCAAATCAATGTGTATTTAAAACATATAACATTTATTTAACAAATACATGACAAACATAGATCACACGGCCGGTGTTATTCTATTATCACTTATTCATTCATTCATTCATTCATTCATTCATTCTCTCTGAGGAAGCCGCCGAGTCGCACATAGGGAAACGCGTTAGAGGAGTGCTATCCTCGGCTGGGATCAATTGTCGTTTTCAACCAGCACCACAAGCGTGAGGACCGGCTAGGAGCATAAGGAGTGAGACGTCAACCCGGATAATCACCATCCAGGTCTGAAGACACGCCGAGTTGCTGCTTGCTAAGCGTGGCCACGCTGGACTGATAAGTACTTAATCATTACCAAAAGCTGTTTGCAGTGGATACATTGGAGCAAAGGGATTCCTGCATTAATACGCTTGTTACTAACAAATTCCATGCTTTGAATTTTAATCAAAATCTTCATCAGCTGAAAGAGTTTCATGCTTTGAATTTTCCTTGATGATTCTAAGTTTTCCATTATGGCATGATTAATGGCTACTAACATCTAGTGCACTAATTAAGCTTATTAACCCCGGAGTGGCTACATTATATATATTATATATGTTTTAAGTGATAATAGAATAACACCGGCCGTGTGATCTATGTTTGTCATGTATTTGTTAAATAAATGTTATATGTTTTAAATACACATTGATTTGGACAGCGCTTCATTATTTGTACATATCTTTTGGAATTTTTTGTGAGGTTGGCAGTGACCTCTTGGTGAAGCAGCAGTCTCAATCAGTGATATTCAATATCATATTAATTATTGTCAGCGCCCAGTTATTTGTTATATTAGTTCTCCTATAGGCCTGGACATTCCCCCCATACGTTCCTTCTCTGCTGTGTGACATTGTGTTGCTCCCTTCCTGCAATAAAGTTCTTTAATATTTTCACCAAGCTTTACTGTCAGAGTCCTGTATGAGGAAGACCTATATCAAGCCATCCCTGTTCCGACCCAACTGTGGTTCCTCTCCCCTACCATCGGGAGAACCCCCGAGTTCACAACACCCCCAACCTAGGTCAGTGACAACAGGGACATGATCAGAAATTAATATGTCAAGTATGTCCACCCCAGCAACCTGGGACATTAAGTCATCGGCAATTGAGAACCTGTCAATACGAGACAACGTTCCATGTGCCAGTGACAAATGGGTGTGCATTTTGTCGGTTGGGTGTAGCAATCTCCATGGATCTGAGATGTCTAGGGAATCTCTAAATGTCAGTAAATGTCTGCTCTGGGAGTCAGTGGTTCTTGGCATAGTCGGTGACCTGTCAACTGTAGGGTCGTCTACCATGTTAAAGTCTCCACCCACTATTAGAGAATAATTAGTTCTGCCTAGAAGAATGTGGGTGATGTCTTGAAGGAACATGTGTGTATTAACATTCAGGGCGTATAAGTTGACAAGGGTAAATTTGGAATGAAAAAGCTCTATGTCCATTATGATATATCTGCCTTCGGGGTCAATGGTTTCTGTCAAAACAGTGACGGGGAGATTTTTTCGAAAAAGTATGGCAACCCCTCTGGATTTCATACGGAAAGGAGCAGCAATACAAGAACCAAGCCATGGAGCTTTCAATACATTTTCCTCATCCGTCAGCCAGTGTGTTTCCTGTAAGAAAATCACATCCGGGTAAGAACGTTTAAGGTGCGTGACCACACGTCGTCGCTTGACAGGGGAATTAAGTCCTCCTACATTCCAAGAGATGAATTGTAGTGGCTTCGGGGATATTACCTCAGATGAGGAAGACTCTCATGGCTACCCACTCCCCTCAGGGCTGTAAATTATCTGACGGATAAACAACATAAGTAAGCATATATTGGCGGCTCCCCTCCTAACCCAAGATCCCCAGGGTAGCAAATATTTCGACAGCAGTGACATCAGTATAACATGAAATGCAATGCACAGTCTCAGTATTTGAGATATCAATTGTGTATCATAATATCTCGTACCTCTATTTTCTAACATTTTCCTAACAACCAAAACTATGGTGGGCACCAACTAGGCCTAGTGGTGCACACACTGAACACTATCAAAAAATAAGATTTTACTTACCGGTAAATCTATTTCTCGTAGTCCGTAGTGGATGCTGGGGACTCCGTAAGGACCATGGGGAATAGACAGGCTCCGCAGGAGACATGGACACTTTAAGAAAGAATTTAGATTTTGGTGTGCTCTGGCTCCTCCCTCTATGTCCCTCCTCCAGACCTCAGTTAGAGAAACTGTGCCCGGAAGAGCTGACAGTACAAGGAAAGGATTTTGGAAATCCAGGACAAGACTCATACCAGCCACACCAATCACACCGTATAACTTGTGATAAACTTACCCAGTCAACAGTATGAACAACAACAGAGCATCAGTTCAACCCTGATGCAACAATAACATAGCCCTTATTGCAGCAATAACTATATACAAGTATTGCAGAAGAAGTCCGCACTTGGGACGGGCGCCCAGCATCCACTACGGACTACGAGAAATAGATTTACCGGTAAGTAAAATCTTATTTTCTCTAACGTCCTAGTGGATGCTGGGGACTCCGTAAGGACCATGGGGATTATACCAAAGCTCCCAAACGGGCGGGAGAGTGCGGATGACTCTGCAGCACCGAATGAGCAAACACAAGGTCCTCCTCAGCCAGGGTATCAAACTTGTAGAACTTTGCAAACGTGTTTGCACCTGACCAAGTAGCCGCTCGGCACAGCTGTAATGCCGAGACCCCTCGGGCAGCCGCCCAAGAAGAGCCCACCTTCCTAGTGGAATGGGCCATAACTGATTTTGGAAGCGGCAATCCAGCCGCAGAATGAGCCTACTGAATCGTATTACAGATCCAGCGAGCAATAGTTTGCTTGGAAACAGGAGCACCAAGCTTGTTGGAAGCATACAGGATAAAGAAAGATTCTGTTTTCCTGACCCTAGCCGTTCTGGCTACATAAACCTTCAAAGCCCTGACCACATCAAGTAACTCGGAATCCTCCAAAGTCAGTAGTAGCCACAGGCACCACAATAGGTTGGTTTATATGAAAGGTTGAAAACACTTTTGCCAGAAATTGTGGACGGGTCCGCAATTCTGCTCTATCCGCATGAAAAACCAGATAGGGGCTTTTATGTGACAAAGCCGCTAATTCTGACACACGCCTAGCCGAAGCCAATGCTAGTAGCATAACCACCTTCCACGTGAGATATTTCAATTCCACCGTTTTGAGTGGTTCAAACCAGTGGGATTTCAGGAAACTCAACACCACGTTAAGATCCCAAGGTGCCACCGGGAGCACAAAAGGGGGCTGAATACGCAGCACTCCCTTCACAAACGTCTGAACTTCAGGTAGAGAAGCCAGCTCTTTTTGAAAGAAAATGGATAGGGCCGAAATCTGGACCTTAATGGAACCCAATTTTAGGCCCAAAGTCACTCCTGACTGTAGGAAGTGAAGGAAACGGCCCAGCTGGAATTCCTCCGTAGGGGCATTCCTGGCCTCACACCAAGCAACATATTTTCGCCATATACGGTGATAATGTTCCTAGCCTTTATCAGCATATGAATGACCTCATCTGGATTGCCTTTTTTCCGCTAGGATCCGGCGTTCAACCGCCATGCCGTCAAACGCAGCCGCGGTAAGTCTTGGAACAGACAGGGCCCTTGTTGCAACAAGTCCTGTCTTAGAGGAAGAGTCCACGGGTCCTCTGTGAGCATTTCTTGCAGATCTGGATACCAAGTCCTTCTTGGCCAAACCGGAACAATGAGTATTGTTCTCACTCCTCTTTTTCTTATGGGTATGAGAGGAAGAGGAGAAAATACATAGACCGACTGGAACACCCACGGTGTCACCAGTGCGTCCACAGCTATCGCCTCAGGGTCTCGTGACCTGGCGCAATACCTCTGTAGCTTTTTGTTGAGACGGGATGCCATCATGTCCACCTGTGGCAGTTCCCACCGACTTGCAATCTGCGTGAAGACTTCTTGATGAAGTCCCCACTCTCCCGGGTGGAGGTCGTGCCTGCTGAGGAAGTCTGCTTCCCAGTTGTCCACTCCCGGGATGAACACTGCTGACAGTGCGCTTACGTGCTTCTCCGCCCAGCGAAGAATTCTGGTGGCTTCTGACTGAATCAGAACCGGTTGGTCGCGAAGCAGGGTCTCCGCTTGACGTAGGGCGTTGTATACGGCCCTTAGTCCCAGGATGTTGATGTGAAGGCAAGTCTACTGACTTGACCACAGACCTTGGAAATTTCTTCCCTGTGTGACTGCTCCCCACCCTCGGAGGCTTGCATCCGTGGTCACCAGGACCCAGTCCTGAATGCCGAATCTGCGGCCCTCGAGAAGGTGAGCACTCTGCAGCCACCACAGGAGAGACACCCTGGCCCTGGGGGATAGGGTGATTAACCGATGCATCTGAAGATGTGATCCGGACCACTTGTTCAGTAAGTCCCATTGAAAGGTCCTCGCATGGAACCTGCCGAAGGGAATGGCCTCGTATGATGCCGCCATCCTTCCCAGGACTCGAGTGCAGTGATGCACTGACACCTGTTTTGATTTTAATAGGTTCCAGACCAGTGTCATGAGCTCCGGAGCTCTCTCTATCGGGAGATAAACCCTTTTCTGGTCTGTGTCTAGAATCATGCCTAGGAAAGGCAGATGAGCCGTAGGAACCAACTGCGACTTTGGAATATTTAGAATCCAGCCGTGTTGCCGTTACACTTCCAGAGAAATTGATACGCTGTTCAGCAACTGCTCTCTTGATCTCGCTTTTATGAGGAGATCGTCCAAGTACGGGATAATTGTGACACCTTGCTTCCGCAGGAGCACCATCATTTCCGCCATTACCTTGGTGAAGATTCTCGGGGCCGTGGAGAGACCAAACGGCAACGTCTGAAATTGGTAATGACAATCCTGTACCGCAAATCTGAGGTACGCCTGATGAGGTGGATAAATGGGGACATGAAGGTATGCATCCTTTATGTCCAGAGACACGATAAATTCTCCCCCTTTCAGGCTTGCGACGACCGCTCTTAGCGATTCCATCTTGAACTTGAACCTTTTCAGGTATATGTTCAGGGATTTTAATTCAATATGGGTCTGACCGAACCGTCCGGTTTCGGGACTACAACATGGTCGAATAATAACCCCCTCCTTGTTGAAGGAGGGGAACCTTGACCACCACCTGTTGAAGATACAATTTGTGAATTGCAGTTAACACTATTTCCCTCTCGTGGGGGGAAGCCGGCAGGGCCGTCGGTGAGGGGGCATCTCCTCAAAGTCCAGCTTGTATCCCTGAGACACAATATCAATTGCCCAGGGATCCAACAGGGAGTGAACCCACTTGTGGCTGAAATTACGAAGACGTGCCCCCACCGGGCCTAGCTCCGCCTGTGGAGCTCCAGCGACATGCGGTGGATTTTGTAGAGGCCGGGGAGGACTTCTGTTCCTGGGAACTAGCTGTGTTGTGCAGCTTCTTTCCTCTGCCCCTGCCTCTGGCAAGAAAGGACGCACCTCGGACTTTCTTGTTTCTTTGTGATCGAAAGGCTGCATTTGACAATGTCGTGCTTTCCTAGGCTGTGCAGGAATATAAGGCAAAAGATCAGAATTACCAGCTATAGCTGTGGAGACCAGGTCCGAGATCCCTTCTCCACACAATCCTCAGCCTTCCATATGCCTCTTAAGTCGGCATCACCTGTCCATTGCATATTCAACAGGACACGTCAAGCAGAAATCGACATAGCGTTACTCTAGAAACCAGTAGACTAATGTCTCTTTGGGCATGTTTTATATATATATATATATATATATATATATATATATATCTTAAGACAGCATCTTTAATATATATATCTATATATATACATATATATATATATACATACTAGGGTCTCAATCTCTGCTGATAAGGTACCTGTCCACGCTGCTACAGCGCTATAAACCCATGCCGACACAATCGCCGGTCTGAGTAGTGTACCAGAATGTGCACGCTATCTGCAGGATCCCTGAGGATAGCTGTTAAGTCAGGGCTACCTTTTGGGCAAACGTGACACCCTAGGGGAAGATTCCCATCGTATCCTGGCCCTAGTAGGGAAAGGATACTCCCTGAGAAATCTTTGTGGGAAACTGCAGTCTCTTGTCTGGAGATTCCCGCTCTTTTTCATCATGAGAGGAGGGAAAATTACCTCAGCTTTCTTCCCCTTAAACATGTGTACCCTTGTGTCAGGGACAGATGAGTCATCAGTGATATGCAAATCATCTTTTATTACAATAATCATATATTGAATACTTTCCTGCCATTTTGGCTGTAACTTTGCATTATCGTAGTCGACACTGGAGTCAGACTCCGTGTCGATATCAGTGTCTATTATTTTGGATAGTGAGCATTGAGAGACTCTGAAGGTCTCTGCGACATAGGGACAGACATGGGTAGATTCCCTGTCTGTTCTCTAATCTTTTGTGCAATAAATTCACCTTAGCACTTAATTACACATATCCAAATAGGTGTCGGCGTTGTCGACGGAGACACCCCTCACACACACATTTGCTCCATCTCCTCCTTAGGGGAGCCTTTTACCTCAGACATGTCGACACACACGTACCGACACACCACACACTCAGGGAATGCTCATCTGAAGACAATTCCCCCACAAGGCCCTTTGGAGAGACAGAGAGAGAGTATGCCAGCACACACCCCAGCGCTATTAACCCAGGAATAACACAGTAACTTAATGTTAACCCAGTAGCTGCTGTTTATATTGATTTTTGCGCCTAATTATGTGCCCCCCCCCTCTCTTTTAACCCTCTTCTACCATGTATCTGCAGGGGAGAGGCTGGGGAGCTTCCTCTCAGCGGTGCTGTGGAGAAAAAACATGGCGCTGGTGAGTGCTGAGGAAGAAGCCCCGCCCCCTCGACGGCGGGCTTCTGTCCCGCTTAAATATAAATTTTCTTGGCAGGGGCTCATACATATATACAGTGCCCAACTGTATATATGTGTACTTTTTCCAAAAGAGGTCCATATGCTGCCCAGGGCGCCCCCCCCCCTGCGCCCTGCACCCTTACAGTGACCGGAGTATGTGAGGTGTGTTTGGAGCAATGGCGCACAGCTGCAGTGCTGTGCGTTACCTCATGTGAAGAACGGAGTCTTCTGCCGCCGGTTTCGAAGTCCTCTTGCTTCTCATACTCACCCGGCTTCTGTCTTCCGGCTCTGCGAGGGGGACGGCGGCGCGGCTCTGGGATCGGACGACGAGGATGAGATCCTGTGTACGATCCCTCTGGAGCTAATGCTGTCCAGTAGCCAAAGAAGCAGGACCTAGCTTCAGAGAGTAGGGCTGCTTCTCTCCCCTCAGTCCTACGATGCAGGGAGTCTGTTGCCAGCAGAGCTCCCTGAAAATAAAAAACCTAACAAAATACTTTCTTACAGCAAGCTCAGGAGAGCTCACTGAACAGCACCTAGCTCGTCCGGGCACAGATTCAAACTGAGGTCTGGAGGAGGGACATAGAGGGAGGAGCCAGAGCACACCAGAATCTAAATTCTTTCTTAAAGTGCCCATGTCTCCTGCGGAGCCCGTCTATTCCCTATGGTCCTTACGGAGTCCCCAGCATCCACTAGGACGTCAGAGAAATAATCACTGAATTAGTAAGAATAAATACTTATAGGTAAATACAGAATCAACTAGAATAAGAAAGAGAAAAAGAAAATAAAAATTTATAAGGTAGGTTAACACATATCTGCCCGAGCGGTGGTACCCGAACCGTTCAACCTTTTGCGCCCCGCTGACTGATATCCTAACTAACAGACGACCTTGACGGGGATCCGTGAGTCAGGAAGCGAGACCGTGCCACCTCCAGGTCAGTATAAAACATCTTATTTCCATTCTCTAAGACCCGCAATTTAGCTGGGTACAGCAGGGCGAATCGGATATTTTTACTGTGCAAGTGAGAGCAGACGTCAGAAAATTATTTTCTTTTCTGAGCCACAGCTGCCGTGAAATCTTGAAATATCAGGATCTTGTGGCCCTTGACTAACAATTCTCTGTTTTTACGGTACGCTGCGAGAATTTGTTCCTTGGCCCTGTAGTCTAAGTAGCGGGCGATGACTGGTCGAGAACTCTTCCACGCCCCGTCCTGCATCGCTCCCAGCCTATGTGCTCTTTCGATATATGGGACTTCAATATCATCTACGATTCCCAATGAGGTCGGGAGGTCTACACTAAGATAGGAGGAAAGAGCCGGGCCCGTCAAGGACTCTGGAATACCAATAAATCTGAGGTTATTTCTACGAGATCTATTTTTCAGGTCCTCAACCTTATCCTGCAGTTGTTGAATATATTTGTCCTGGGTTGGTACCGCCTCCCGACAAGACTGGACCAAGTCTTTAGTGTCACTCAGCCTCGTCTTCAACGCGGTTATGCCCGTTGCATGGGAATCTATGCGAGCTAAGCCCGTGTCCAAGCGGGCTTGTAAGTCGTCAAATCGTTTATCAAGCAAGGGCATGAAAAAATCGGAAATTTCTTTAGCTGTCAGGGGAGAGGATTTATCACTAGGTAAACTAGAGAATTCCGACCCATGTTCAGCTGGGGAGGGCGGTCCCGACTTAGGGGGAGCGTCCTTCCCCTTCCCCGCTTTACAAGAATTGGTGGATTGTTTCGGGGGCATGGCTTTGTCATGGTATTTGTCCATACCCCAGGGAATGAGATGTGGAACAATCAGCGTCTTCTATGGGCAGTGGTCCCACAGGTACAGGCAATGATACTAAAGCAAAAATAATTATATATGGAGCTCGAGCGGAAGTGCGAAACCAACCAAATTATTCAGAACATACTACAGTACATTAACCTTCCCATCGAAGGAAAAGAAAGCTGCAATTATTTACAATGGTCCATAACCTGCGAAAGAGTCTGGGAGGCGACCCAGGCAACAAACTATGGGAGACCCCAGCCGGGGCGCAAACCCATATCTGAAAACAATATAAAATGTCAAGCAATACAGAATGGAATTATCAAATAAAAATAACAAACGTCACATATGAGCGAACCACGGATGCGTTCAGATCGTGGTGCCTAAACATTCAGTTGTGATCGCACTTATAGAGTATTGACCACAAACTGTAGCTTACGAGATATAGAGGTGAGGACATACAGAGAAATAAATGTGACAACACAATTTTTTATTTAAAAAAAGAAAATTAAATAAATAAATTTACACACAATTTCCAGGTAGCACCTTGAAAATGTAGGAGTGCAGCCAAAGAACCTGTGGAGATATTTCCAGTGCTGTACTCTATCAAGGACAGGTGAGAATCAATCAGAAGGTTCTGAGCCACTAGATGGCAGTGTTACATTAATTATGAATGGTGACAATACACAGGCGTCTAAACTGCTGCAATAAGGATTAACAAATCACCCACAATAAAACTGAAAATAAATAAATGATAATGGTAGTGAGGGTATGTCCCTGCAGCCCAAGATGTGTAGTAGACGCAGTCACTCCAAGAATGAAATTGTGCAAGGTGACCGAGCAAAACACACCGTAAAACCCCTATGAAGTGCAGGGTAATACAGGTGCTGTCCAGCAGGAGAGTCCTCGTAAGTTTGTCCACTAGGAACAGTTTTTAGGGCCCAGGACCAGAAATGGGAGTAGCCACCAATGATATGTAAAGAGAAAAAGGGGGGGGTAAGAAAAACAAAGGGGAAAGCTGGGGATCGGGGGGCGGGAGAACACACTAGGTGGGAAGGGAAGAAATATTAGTAGGGGGGAGACAAATACTGGGTTAGTAGGAAACGATGCTGCACAGTGGTGAAACACAGGTGCTTCTAGTCAGCAAGCTCCAAGCAGATGACGGCCAGGGGGGTCTGAAGGCTTCGCCCCGGTCACTCAGACTCCAGCAGCCAATGTCTCCGGACATCAGGGGCAGTAAGCAGATGGGCAAGATCACTGCACAGGAGCAGCATCCACGGGGCAGCGACCTCTGCACCTCCGGACGATCAATGGTCCCGCAGGCAGATCTGTAAGGTCTCCCAGCAGGTAGATGCGTGGCCCGGTCACTAGCACTGCAGATAGACAGGCGAAGCGGGGCTATGAGATAGCGCGCCCGCAGCAAGCGGCACCATGCGGCTCCGTCGTCTCAGCAGGTCTGGGGAAGTGAAGTTGAGCTCACCGTACCACCGCCGTTCTCCGCCCAGAGAGGAAGCTAGTGGATCCCCGGAGAGGCAGCGGTATCGCCGGTGGCGTCTCGCGGTCACAGGCACCCCTTCACCGTCGGCTCCTCAGTAGTCCCGGAGCTGGGGGAACATCCACGCCAAGCCCTAGTAACAGTAGGGTGAGGTAAGAGGTGCGGCAGCTCTTCTCAAAGAAGCACTGTTCCTCCCGATATTGGAGCCACGACACACCACAGATTGTTGGCGAGGCCTGATACACTGCAGGCCAGACTCCGGCGGAAATATAGCTCTAAAGCTCCCGATTTTCGGCTTTAATGAAAAAGCGTCGTCCCCTCCGTGTATAGGAGGAGGTAAGTCCCCGTAATCAGCGATGTTAATCAAGGATGCAGCCAGATTGTAGAGAGGGGGAACAGAGCTAGTCTAAAATGCGGCCACCTTGATGCACCGCCCACCGGAAGTTTAAAACTACTTCTTATTATATTCAGAAAGCATCATATGAGGCTGGAGTGTTGGTCACCAAGGCGTCTGCTACGTCGTATTCTGTGGTTAAAACCTTGGAAGGTGGACCTAGATTCCTAGAAAACCTTTGAAATTCTTCTCTTCACAGGGGATATTTTTTTGGGGGAAGAACTGATTAAAATTGTGACTTCCTTGGCGATAGCCAAGACAGCCTTTCTACCCCCAACTAACCCTGCTCAGAAGGCTAAAAATACCTCCTTTCGCCCACAAAAAAAGGCTAAGGGACAGTCATTCCCTAGACAATCTCACCCTTTCAAATCTTCTAAGCCCAAGGCCAAACATCCCTGGGCGACCCATCAGCCTGCCGCAAAAACAGACATGCCTGCACCCTGATGGGACGGGCCTCTCCCTGGGGGACCCCAGGGTGGGAGGCCAACTTCAGCACTTTGCTCAGGGTTGGCGCACAACCACTTCAGATGCTTGGGTGCTAGAAGTTGTGTCTCATGGGTATGCTGTCTCATTCAAGGGACGTCCTTCGGACCCAACAAAGGCGCAAATCTTACAAAATGCGGTCAGTTCTCTCCTTCATTCAGGAGTGATTGTGCCAGTTCCTCGGTCCCAAAGGGGCAGAGGCTACTACTCGACCCTGTTTGTGCTTCCAAAACCGAATGGGTCACACCGGCCTATTCTCAACCTCAAATCCTTGAACAAGTTTGTGAGAGTCTCCAAATTTTGAATGGAAACGTTGTGCTCCATAGTTCTGGCCATGGTACATGGTTTCCCTGGATATACAGGATGCGTATCTGCATTTTCCTATTACCACTTCGCATCAGCAGTTCCTTCGGTTTGCTATTGGCAACCTATATTACCAATTCGAGGCTCTGCCGCTTGGACTGGCTACGGCCCCTTGCATCTTTACCAAGGTCATGGCCGTTATGACGGCTCATCTCCATCGCCAAGGTGTACGGATTCTTCCATACTTAGACGACTTGCTGATTCTGGCGAGCTCATAAGAAGTTCTCCTCAGTCATCTCCAACTGACGGTAGCCTTCAAACAGGTCTACGGTTGTCTGATATACAGTGCATCCATAAAGTATTCACAGCGCTTCACTTTTTCCACATTTTGTTATGTTACAGTCTTATTCCAAAATGGAATAGTGACTAGTGACTGAGCATGGGCCGTCCTTTCTGGATCCCCAACTGTGTCCTTCTAACAACGGACGCTAGTCTCTATGGCTGGGGAGTGGTAACAGAGCAGCACTCTTTTCAGGGACGTTGGCCCAGGGAAGAATCTTACCTTACAATCAATGTTCTGGAGTTGAGAGCAGTGTTTAATGCATTGACCATGGCTCGATCTATTCTACAGAACAGACCAGTTCAAGTCCGCAATCATGGCTTATATCAACCATCAAGGCGGTACTCGCAGCCGCATGTCGATGATAGAAGTGTCCAAGATTCTGCATTGGGACGAAAGTTATCTACCAGCCACATCGGTGGTATTCATTCCGGGTGTACTCAACTGGGAAGCAGCCTTCCTCAGTCATAAAGATATTAACACTGGAGAGAGGGCTCTTCATCCCGAGGTCTTTCAAGTCCTGGTTGACAGATGGGGTCTTCCAGACGTGGATCGCACGGCCTCTCGACACAATCACAAGGTTCATGTCTTCGGATCAAGAACCAGAGATCCTCAGGCAGCGTTTGTGGACACATTGGCAGTCCCGTGGACCTTTCACCTGCCTTACATTTTCCCTTCTGTCACTTCTGCCTCTGGACCTTCGGAAGTTCAAACAAGAAGGAGAAAAACATATTCTAGTTGCTCCAGCGTAGCCCAGACGTCACTGGTTCTCAGATCTCCAGGGCCTCTCTGCAGAGTGACCCCTTCTACTTCCTCAATGATGGGACCTTCTACATCAGGGCCCATGTCTTCATTCGGACCTGGCCCGGCTTTCTTTGATGGCATGGCTCTTGAAGCATTGCTCCGAAGGACAAAAAGATTTTCCGAGGCTGCCATTTAGACTATTTTGAGGACCCGCAAACTGGCCTCTGCCCGTATCTATTATAAAATGTGGCATGCTAACTTCACTTGGTGCGCTGCTAAGCATTTTTCACGCCTCTAAGTTCAGGACTTCCAGAATTCTGGCATTTTTTCAAAGAGTTTTAGACTTAGGTCTTCGTCTTGTCTCTCTCAAGGTACACACTTCTTCCTTGTCTGTCTGGTTCCAATGCAAGATTGCCTGCATTCCTGATGTACACACATTTCTTCAGGGTTTATTCACATTCAACTTCCCTATGTCCCTCCAGTGGCTCCATGGGATCTATCTGTTGTGTTGGAGGCTCTTCAAGAAGCCCCATTCAAACCTCCTGAATCTGTGAACCTTAAATGGCTGATGGCCAAGGTTCTTTTCTTACTGGCTATTGTCTCTGCAAGGAGGGCTTCGGACTTAGGTGCATCGTCCTGTCATCACCCCTTTTTGATTTTTCCACCGTGACAGGGCAATTCTCCGAACTAGACCTGATTACCTTCCTAAGGTGGTTTCCTCTTTTCACCTTAACCAAGAGATTGTGGTCCCGTCCTTTATCTCTTCAGACTTGTCGGCTGAAGATTGTTCTTTGGATGTGGTTAGGGCTCTAACAATAATATACTGCAAATCTGTGTGTCTAGCAAATAACAAATGAGGATTTTGTTAATATTTGATCAAAACATTTAAGCTTGCAGTCCAGTGTCAAGCTCATAATTAACATACTGTATATACAGTAGTATACAGATGACGCTAATCATGGCTCTGCCTGTGCCTGGGCGCGCCTGGCGAGGCAGACCGCCGGAAATGAACAGGTCGCGCGTGCATGGCAGACGCGCCTCATTCAAAGTGAATGGGAGCGCCTCTGTGCGCTCTGCGGCCTGCCGAGGTGCAGGCGCGCCGCTCGCCCCCGCCTGTGGCTCTATCTGTATGCTCTCTTAGGATGGTCTACACTAACATGATAGCAGGTATTGAAAAGCATAAACAAATCACATGCTTCAGCTTTTAAAAAAATGACTGCAAAGACCCATTTCTCCATCCTGGTCAGTATGCATATACAGGAGCATTCACTGGTGAGGGTAGGATCACAGAGCCTGTTTCATCTCAAAAAGGACTGGCTTTATACAGCTGCATGAGGTTTTCGGCCCCCAACAATTACTACCACTACGTACAGTTGTTGCAACTAGCACAAATTATAAGGTAAAGCAATAGTAAAGCAATCCTTTGCAGGTTATAAAACATTAAAATATAAGATACAGGGTAGTGACATATAATAGAGACAATCTTAACTTCATGGCTTGGTTCAAGGTGGTTTTACTGGATTCATTTGCACCAAACTGGATTTGTGCTGGCAATAACACAGGTGCGGAGTTTAATGAGCCCCAAGTTTTAACCAGTGACACGCCACAAGGAAATTTGGGCTCTGCTGCTGGAAGGCAAACAAGTCACTGCTCTCTGCAGTGCCTCTACATGTGCCTGTGATGGATTCAGTATGATTTACCGGCAGGCGGAATGCCGGCTGTTCATACCCTGAGAGAGGCATCCCGCCCACCAGAATGCCGGCAGCGGGGCGACCGCAAAGAGTCCCCTTGCAGGATCGCTGCGCTCTCCACGCTGTGGGCTCGGTAATATTTAGAGTCAGTACCGGTTTTGCTAACATAGCGAAAACTGCTACTGATAAAATTGCATGATGGGGGCCGCCAGGCAGAAAGCAAGGCAGCCCCATTGGTGTTGAGAAAGGGGGGGGATAGGGTACAAATTACTTGGCCCAGGTCTGATGGAGGGGCCCAGTGAGGGTCCAGTAGGGGCCCAGACCCCCTCCCCCTTACCTGGCAGCCTTAGCTGCAGCTAATCTCCTCAGCCCAGCACACTCTGCTGTGCTGCCATGGAAGTTCTTAAAATACAATTTGTTTCACTATTTTTTTTCTAAAAAGACATGACCACACCTCCTGTGATTAGGCCACGCCCCTTGAAAAGTACCTGGGCCCAGCCCGGCTCTCGACTGCCCTGGGCAGCCCAGAATATGTAGCGCCGTCCATCGATTCGATCGCAGTTCAATTGTGATCGCATCACAGAAAGCAGCAAATAGAGGTCGACCGCTGTATATGCAGCCATGACTCGAAGGACATTAGAGATGAATAGGAACAATAGATGTTATCTACTCACGCGCCCTGTGTGTCTGGCGGACTGGACATTAAGCTTCCCTATCGAGTTCGTTCCACTAAAATATTTAGACTAGTGCAGGGGCATAAAAGGCAATGGCCCTCATTCCGAGTTGATCGCTAGCTGCTTTCGTTCGCAGCGCAGCAATCAGACAAAAAAAAATCAGTTCTGCGCATGCGTATGCGGTGCATGCACGTTGTACTCTTACAACGAACGATGTAGTTTCACACAAGGTCTAGCGAAGCTTTTAAGTCGCACTGCTGACCGCAGAGTGATTGACAGGAAGTGGGTGGTTCTGGGTGTCAACTGACCGTTTTCAGGGAGTGTGCGGAAAAACGCAGGCGTGCCAGATGCAAACGCAGGTGTGGCTGGGGAAATGTAGGCGTGGCTGGCCGAACGCAGGGCGTGTTCGTGACGTCAAAACAGGAACTAAATAGTCTGCAGGGATCGCAAGCTAGGAGTAGGTCTGGAGCTACTCTGAAGCTGCACAAAATTATTTTGTAGCCGCTGTGCGATCCTTTCGTTCGCACTTCTGCTAAGATAAGATACACTCCCAGAGGGCGGCGGCTTAGCGTTTGCACTACTGCTAAAAGCAGGTAGCGAGCGAACAACTCGCAATGAGGGCCAATGGCCAGACCCCATTGTCAATTTTAGAAGGTTCTCTACGATGCATGTCCGAGTACCAACTGACAGAGGTAGCTCAGTCTTAGGTCCTCTGCTTCTCTCAATCTATACCACATCTCTTGGCAAACTAAAAGCTCTTTTGGATTTCAGTATCATCTGTACGCAGATGATACCCAAATCTACCTTTCCTCCCCAGATTTATCACCATCTGGTCCATGTCACTGAATGCCTTTCTGCCATTTCATCTTGAATGTCATATAATATTTCCAAAACAGAGTTAATTATATTTCCTCCGGGCAATAGTAGTTACCAACCTGATATCTCTATCACTATTGAGAACTCGACAATTAAGCCTAATCCACAAGGTCGCTTCCACTGTGTCATCCTTGACTCTGAACTGTCCTTTGTTCCCCACATTCAGTCTGTCTCAAAATTGCATACAGCGGTGGATTTTACCTACAGGCTGCAGGACTGCAGCCCCCCTGTGAAATCTGCCACTTCAGCGAGCTCAGGTGAGCCAGTTGCAGTTTGTGTGACTGCTCTGGCTCAGTGGCTGCACTGCAGGGACGTGCAGTCAGGGGAGGCAGGGGAGGCAGTGCCATAGTGATTAAAATAATAAAAAGAAGATATTTATAACAGAGTATGTGATAAATATCTTCTTTTATTATTGTCATCATTTTTCCCCTCTTGCTATGGCTGCGTGTGATGGTGTGAGGCAGCGGGAGAGGTGCCTCCCGCTGCTAACACTAAAAGTCCGAGCAGCGGGGGGCGGGCAGGGGGCGGGGCGCAGCAATGGCCTGTGAAAGCCCATTGAAAATGAATGGTGAAGCGGCACCACTACAGGTGCCTCAATGACAGGGGCGTGCATTCAGCCCCGATGAATGCACGCCCCTGTCACTGCCCCAGATGTGATTGGCCCAGCGGATCCTGTGCTGGATCCGCTGTCCAATCACTAGCGATCCCCCTTCCCGGCTGCAGCAGGCGCCGTGTGCTGTGTGGACGCCCGTGGCAGCCAGCGCCGCTGACTGACACCAGAGGTCATAATTGACCCCTAGTGTCTGAGCGGTGCTACTATGGGAGAGACGTCATGACGTCTCTCCCATAGTAGAGACGAGCCGGCGGACGGAGACGGAGGACAGCGCTGCAGGAGCGGTAAGTATGTGTGTGTGTATTTTTTTTTTTTATGTGTTTGTGTTGGGGGTAGAGCAACAGGGGCACAGCAACTGGGGAGCACAACAACAAGGGGCACAGCACCTGGGGGGCACAACAACAAGGGACACAGCAACAGGGGCACAACTATAAGGGGCACAGCAACTGGCGGCACAACTACAAGGGGCACAGCAACTGGGGGGCACAACAACAAGGGACACAGCAACTGGGGGCACAACTATAAGGGGCATAGCAACTGGGGGCACAACTACAAGGGGCACAGCAACAAGGGGCACAGCAACTGGGGGGCACAAATACAAGGGGCACAGCAACTGGGGGCACAACTACAAGGTGCACAGCAACTGGGGGCACAGCTACAAGGGGCACAGCTACAGGGGGCACAGCAACTGGGGGCACAATTACAGGGGTCACAACTACTGGGGGCACAGCCACAAGGGGCACAGCTACTTAGGGCACAATTACAGGGATCACAGCTACTGGGGGCACAGCTACTGGGGGCAAAGCTACAGGGTGCACAGCGACTGGGGTCACAACTACTGGGGGCACAGCGACTGGGGGCACAACTACAGGGGTCACAACTACTCGGGGCACTGCTGCAAGGGGCACAGCAACTGGGGGCACAATTACAGGGGTCACAACCACTGGGGGCACAGCCAAAAGGGGCACAGCTACTGGGGGCAAAGCTACAGGGTGCACAGCGACTGGGGTCACAACTACTGGGGGCACAGCGACTGGGGGCACAGCAACAGGGGGCACAAATACAGGGGTCACAACTACTCGGGGCACAGCTAGGGGGCACAGCTATTAGGGGCAAAGCTACATGGGGCACAGCGACTGGGGGCACAACTACAAGGGGCAAAGCTACAGGGGTCACAACTACTGGGGGCAAAGCCACAAGGGGCAAAGCTACAGGGGGCACAGATACAAGGGGCACAGCGACTGGGGGCACTGCTGCAGGGGGCAAAGCTACTGGGGGTACAGCTACTGGGCTCACAACTATTGGGGGAGCCTGCTCCATCATCCCAGCCAGCAGCAGCACTCTCCTCTGTCTGTGCTAACGTCCTCCCGCATCAGCGAGTGTATAATATTCATTCATTCATTTCTCTCTCTCTGTCTCTCTCTCCTCCTGTGGATTACTTCGTTTGTAAGTATAATTTTCATTTTTAAAGGTACCGGCCCTATTGGTTTCTACTGGACAAGTGGACGTGACCGGCGTGGAATGTAGGTAAGTAATCTGTCTCTCATTTTTACAGGAACCACCTATTGGATTCTACATGGACAAGTGGACGTGACCGGCGTGGGATGTAGGTAAGTATGTGTGAGTGTGTAAGTGTGTTTTAATAAATTTTTACTTTCACGGTGTGTGTTGTGTTTTTATTTGGGTATTTTTTGTTGTTGTAGAACTACAGGTACAAGCGGGCCCGTTATTTCCCCGCATGCTGGTACTTTAGGTTCTCCAAGTACCAGCAAGCGGGGGAGGCTTGCTGGGCCTTGTAGTTCCACAACAAAAAACAATATTCTTTTTTTTACACATTTATAGCTATCAGCCCGGCACCCACCGCCCAGGGGTGCTGGGGACAGCCTCGGGCTTCACCCCTGGCCCTTGGGTGCCTGAAGGGGAGATACCCCTTGATTTAAGGGGTCCCCACTCCTCCAGGGAACCCCAGCCAGGGGTGACTAGTTGGGAGGGCAATGCCACGGCTGCAGGGATCTACATAAATGTGTCCCCCGGCTGTGGCATTATGTCCCTGGCTAGTGGAGCCCGGTGCTGGTATCAAAAATACGGGGGACCCCTACATCTTTCATCCCCCGTATTTTTGGAACCAGGACCGGTCTAAGAGCCCGGTGCTGGTTGTCTAAATACGGGGAACCCCTGTCCAATTTTTTCCCAGTATTTAAACAACCAGGCCCGGCTCAAAGAGCCCGAGGCTGGTTATACTTAGGAAGGGGGACCTCACGCATTTTTTTTTAATTTTTTAACCCATTCAGTCCCTTCTCCATTAAGTTAATGGAAGCCCTGGACAACAAAATTGCATTCATGTCCTCCTCCCACTCTCTTCCCATTCTCAAACATTAATTTTTATTTTTTCTCTATAAAAATGTACAATATATCACAAGTATGATGAGCAGGCAGGCAGCGGGCATTGGCTGCATCGGATTGAGATGCAAATTAGTGGCAGAGGGCTGGGTCAGTTGATGGTGGGCAAGTTTGTAAGCCATTGGCGGTGGCAGCAGGCATCGGCTCAGAGGCAGTAGTGGGCATTGGCTCGGTGGCGGTAGGGGTCATCGGCAGGATCCGGCGTACATTATGGCTGTAGTGCCTCACCAGCCACTGACCTCACTGCACGCCACTGCTGCACTGTGACTGGCAGCGACTTCCTATTGGAAGTCCAACCTGCCAGTCACCTGCGGGACAGGTATTCCCATTGGGGGGTGTTTCCGGGTGGTCTTCACTACACCCGTGTTTCCTTCCTCCGGGACTGCCAGGCCAGGCTGCGATTAGCAGAGAGCTGGCTTCCTGTGGGAAGCCACTCCATGCCTGGTTGTCAGCCCATTGCGCAGGACACGGGACTCTCCTTTCCTCACCGGTATGGTAGTAGCCGCCGCTGGATACATGTATCTAAAAAAAATATCCAAAATACGACCATAACTTACACAAGACACTGCAAAACTCTAATCCATGCTCTTATTATCTCCTGTATTGATTATTCCAATACTCTTCTTATTGGTCTTACCACTTGGAGACTCTCACCACTACAATCCATTCTGAATGCAGCTGCGAGGCTAATCTTCCTCACTAGTCATTCATTGTCTACAGATCCACTCTGTCAGTCCCTCCATTGGTTACCTACATTCTACCATATTCAATATAAAATCCTTAATACATAAACTTTATAAACTTTCCTATCAATTTACATCCCCACTGTAGAGTCCACACATATCCTCGCATATTTTCTCTCTCTTCCCTTTCCCATCTTCCTGTTCCCAGGCAAAATTACTCTTTGACCATATCATACAGTGCACCAAGAACCTTTGCAATCCGGTGGACCATGTTGCAATGAATAACACCTATACGCAGTGCTTAAAGTGGTCGTAGAGAGAGGTGGTGGAACTCACCCCCCCTCCCGGCGCCCATGCAATAAAGGTATTGCGCGCGCCATAGGTGCTCCCCCCCAAAAAGGGGTTGTGGTCTAAAAAGGAAGGGGCATGGTCACACAATAGTAATAATGCCCACAGTAGTAGCACCCCCAATACACATACTGCCGACAGTAGTAGCACCCCGTAATACACAATGCCCACAGCAGTAGCATCCCTTTTACAATCCCACAGTAGTAGTGCTCCTTATGCAATGTCCACTGTACTGGTAGTGCCCACAGTGGTAGTGCCCCTTACATAGAGCCCATAGTAGTGGTGCCCCTTATGCAATGCCCCCAGTAGTAGTGCCCGTTATGTTCCCGGGAGTGATGCCCCTTATGAAGTGCCCCCTTTACAATGCCCTCATTAGTAGTGCCCTTAATGGTAATGCCCCTGTGTAGTATTGCTCCCATTAGTAATGTCGCCTGTAGTAATGCTCCCAGTCGTTTAGCCCATGTAGTTTGCCCCAAGTAGTAATGCGCCCCTGTAGTTATGCCCCCAGCAGTAATGCGCCCCTGTAGTTATGCCCCCAGTAGTAATGCACCCATGTAGTTTAACCCCATGTAGTTTGCACCAAGTAGTAATGCCCCCAGTAGTTTAGCCCCTGTAGTTATGCCCCCAGTAGTAATGCCCCTCTAGTTATACCCCCAGTAGTTATGCCCCCAGTACTAATGCCCCTGTAGTTAAACCCCCAGTAGTAATGCGTCCCTGTAGTTATGCCCCCACTAGTAATATGCCCCTGTAGTTATGCCCCCCTGTAGGTTTGCCCCCAGTAGTAATGCCCCCAGTAGCTTGCCCCAAGTAGTAATGCACCCAGTAGTTTAGCCCCTGTAGTTATGCCCCCAGTAGTTATGCCCCCACTAGTAATGTGCCCCTGTAGTTATGCCCTCAGTAGTAATGTGCCCCTGTAGGTTTGCCCCATGCAGTTTGCCCCAAGTAGTAATGCCCCCAGTAGTAGTCACACGTTTAAAACACCATACTTACCAATCCCCGCTCCCGCTGTGATCCTCCTGGCATCACTCTGCTCCCCAGCACTATGAGAGACATGTCTCTCTTCATAGCGCGCACTGAGCCGGGAGCCAGAAGCAGGAGCTCATTAGTGAGCTCCTGCCGCCGGCTGTGCAGGGAGAGCCGGGCGCCGCTGATAACACAGTGGGCGCCCGACATCTCCCTGCGGCGCCGCCACACATTGGGTTAGGTGAGCCGGAGGAGGCGGAACTGCGTTCCGTCTCCAAGTGGAACTGATGGAACGCAGTTCCGCCTCACTTTAACCCCTGCCTATACGTATCAATGCCTATTTCCCTATAGACTGTAAGCTTGCGAGCAGGGCCTTCCTACCTCTATGACTGTCTGTTATTACCACATTTTGTTTTATCACTGTTGTTTCCAGTTGTAAAGCACAATGGAATTTTCTGCGCTATATAAGAAACTGTTAATAAATAAATAACAAATAGGTGTATACGCATGGAATGCCCTATGTGGAGTGTTCCAAACTTTAAAACTGAAATCTCAAAGGGATTTCATGCTGGTCTATATACCAGCACCGCACACCCTGCAAGCTGGGTTCTTGCAGGTTTTAATTTATATTGTTGTGCCATTTACTTAAAAAATATGGGACTTTGTCAGTGAAGTGAATAATGTTATCACAATATTCTACCAATAATAGAAAAGCATTTCCAGGTCTAGAGAGGTCTGTATGAGTAAAGGAAATTTATGAATATCCACCTTGCACAGGAAACATTTCTGCATTTCATCGGAAAACACTTTGCAAAGTGTCACTAAACTGCAAATCTAATTTTACTGCCAAATTGTCATTTGTAATAGAAGTCGCTCAGGTCCCTTGGATGTGTGACTCACTCCAAGCTAGTGGCAAACAAGAAATAGATTGCGTTTCCGAGGAATCTAATTACTACACTGAGTGTAGAACATTTTAGTCAAATGTTTTCTTTTCTTGCCTCTCTGTAGAAGTGAAATAACATATCATATAAACCATGTTTTGGGTTTATGTTCAAGTAATTTGTAATTATTCGTCTCTGATTGAGTTAGGTGTATTTTGTCAACATTCATGATGTTGACAAACGGCATGTTGACACCAGCGGCGGATCTACAATGAAACTAATGAAGCTTAAGCTACAGGGCCCTTAAGCAACTTTTTGAAATTTTATTAATGAGTGAACTTTTCAACAAAATCAACGTCGTTTTTTAGGTGTGTGTTATTATAATAAGGTTATTTTAGTGATAGAATCATCACTCGTCTCACTTGTGCATTTTAACCTTAAAAATCAGATTGTCATCTCTTGCTTTCGTGTACTGTATTGTATGGTTCTAGCTGTCACTAATAACACATGACAACCAGGCTTCTATTACAGCATGGGTGCACGTCGCTTAGTACCGCGGGAGCTGCTGGGAGTTGTAGTCTAGCTCACTGATTTGCCCTCTGTAAATAGCATGAAACGTGTATCCGTTTTAAGCTACAATTCCCGACAGTCTGCAGAACTTCTCTTTGTGACATTTCCAGGAATGGCGGAGCCTGGGGGGGGCCGTCCCAGGAAGGAGAATGGGAGAAATGAAAGGTGAACAGGAGCCTGGGACTAGGAGGGATCTAACAAGGTAATTTTGCTGGCGCTGAGCAATGTGTGCTGTCCTTGCAAGGGCAGCAAGGAGCTGCCACGGATGTGTTCATCTGTGGCTCCAGGGTATGTGTTCATCTGTGGCTCCAGGGTATGTGTTCATCTGTGGCTTCAGAGTATGTGTTCATCTGTGGCTCCAGTACAGTATGAATTACTGTTGGCTGGTATACCAACAGCGGCATCCCGGCCACCAGTATGCCAGCAGCGGGGTGAGCGCTAGAAAGGTCCTTGTAGGCTCACTGCGCTCTCCATGCTGTGGTCATGGTAGTTTGCTGCACTCACCACAGGTGGACACCCACAGAGGGAGAAAAGGCTGTGGCACTGGTACTCCGGCCTAACCATAACACTCTGCTCCCGCAGGCTAACCCTAATGTCCGCATTCTGCAGAATATCTTATTGACATTATTTGCAGCAATAAGAAATTAAAATTAATGGGGATAAATTTCAGCTATTAATAAATCTGCCCTGTAGCCTTAAATGGATAGGAGAGCTCTGGAATAAAAACAAGGTGCGCTCGGCAAAAAAAATATATGAAAAAAAAAAAAAAATACAGTCCTAACATAAAACTAGATAAAGTCCTAAAACTATAATGTACTATACATTAATTTAAAGGAATGTGATGAGGATCCCGAAAGCCGGGATTCTGACAGTCAGAATACTGACAGTGGGATCCTGCCGGTAAGTATGGGGTGTTAGGTACTAGGGGGAAGATTAGAGTTAGGCTGCGGGAGGGGATGGTTAGGGTTAGGCTGTGGGAGGGGATGGTTAGGGTTAGGCTGTGGGAGGGGATGGTTAGGGTTAGGCTGCGGGAGGGGATGGTTAGGGTTAGGCTGTGGGAGGGGATGGTTAGGGTTAGGCTGCGGGAGGGGATAGTTAGGGTTAGGCTGCGGGAGGGGATAGTTAGGGTTAGGCTGTGGGAGGGGATGGTTAGGGTTAGGCTGCGGGAGGGGATGGTTAGGGTTAGGCTGCGGGAGGGGATAGTTAGGCTTAGGCTGCGGGAGGGGATGGTTAGCGTTAGGCTGTGGGAGGGGATGGTTAGGGTTAGGCTGCGGGAGGGGATAGTTAGGGTTAGGCTGCGGGAGGGAAGGGTTAGGGTCAGGCTGCGGGAGGGAAGGGTTAGGGTCAGGCTGTGGGAGGGGATGGTTAGGGTTAGGCTGCGGGAGGGGATGGTTAGGGTTAGGCTGCGGGAGGGGATGGTTAGCGTTAGGCTGTGGGAGGGGATAGTTAGGGTTAGGCTGCGGGAGGGGATGGTTAGGGTTAGGCTGCGGGAGGGGATGGTTAGGGTTAGGCTGCGGGAGGGGATAGTTAGGGTTAGGCTGCGGGAGGGGATGGTTAGCATTAGGCTGCGGGAGGGGATAGTTAGGGTTAGGCTGTGGGAGGGGATGGTTAGGGTTAGGCTGCGGGAGAGGATGGTTAGGGTTAGGCTGTGGGAGGGGATAGTTAGGGTTAGGCTGCGGGAGAGGATGGTTAGGGTTAGGCTGCGGGAGAGGATGGTTAGCGTTAGGCTGTGGGAGGGGATAGTTAGGGTTAGGCTGCGGGAGGGGATAGTTAGGGTTAGGCTGCGGGAGGGGATAGTTAGGGTTAGGCTGCGGGAGGGGATGGTTAGGGTTAGGCTGTGGGAGGGGATAGTTAAGGTTAGGCTGCGGGAGGGGATAGTTAGGGTTAGGCTGCGGGAGGGGATGGTTAGCGTTAGGCTGTGGGAGGGGATATTTAGGGTTAGGCTGCGGGAGGGGATATTTAGGGTTAGGCTGCGGGAGGGGATGGTTAGGGGTCGGGATTAAATACTTACCAGGATCAACCGCGATTTTGGCTGTTGGTATACCACTGTTGGCATCCTGACCATCAGGATTTTCCCTGCCGGTATTTCATACCCAACCCAGATACAGTATGTATTTACCACAATTTGCCTGTAGTGTCTGACTCAGTGATGTAGATAGTATATTCAGGGCCAGATTAACAATGGAGCGGATGGAGCTCCAGCTCCAGGCCTCCACATAAAAATAGGTCCATTATCCTGGCAATCATAAATCATAAGTATTAAAATAGTTTTTGCAATTTCCCCCCAAAAAATTATGCCAATTTTTTGTACGTTTATGTATTTATGGAGACATTGGGAGTCATAGTGTATATTAGGGTGTACACACCCACATGCCTCTGACCACACCCACACAGCACTGGTCACAGTTCCTCCTCTTCACGGTATTGGCCCTTGAAAATGTTCAGCTCCAGGCCCATGTGGCCCTTAATCCGGCCCTGAGTATATTTACCATATTTTTCAACCAGGCCAACAAATACATACTGTACAGATATTCCTGTTAGGTAAAACTTTCAACTAACGCTAATTGAGACAAGCAGATGCAATTGACAGACAATTTATTTATATAAAAACAGCTGCAGCTAATCTATTAGATGAGTTAATCATGAAATAAAATATAATCTATATTTTAGCGTTTAATCAAATGATACCAGTTTGGACAAATCAGTTCTTAGCGGGGTAATATTAAATGTTCCTTTCTTACATCTTAAATCATCATGCAAGGTTCTATGTATAAACCAGACATCAATAACTGTGATAAGTAGATAATTAAGGGAAGTTCTCAGTAACACTGTACATTTAAGATAAGGATATAAACTACGGGAAACATCCGTATCTATGCAGAACAGACTTCTTGGATGGAAGACTATATAAAAAGGCAATCAGGATCACAGTTATCCTTTAGTAATTAAAGATACCCATATTCCCTGAAATTCCACTGGACAATTTAGACACACGTTAGTTATTCAGAGGGAGGCAGCACGGATGGTGTAATGGTTAGCATTACAGCCTCACAGCACTGAGGTCATGTGTTCAATTTCCCCAACGGCTCTGTGTAGAGTTTGTATATTCTCCCTGTGTTTCTACTCACAATCCAAAAATATACTGGTAGGTTCATTGGCGCCCAACAAAAAACATGAATGCTACTGTTTATGCACATGTGGTAGGTAAAATGTTGACACGTTTGAAATTCTTGACACCGTAAACATATTGACACATTAGATTAGGCTAAAATAGAAATGTTTATATAATGACTTTCAACATAAAGAAGATGTTAACATTATAGCAATGTCAACATTGTGAGTATCGACATGTCAAATGTCATCATTCTGTCTGTGTCGACATTACAGTGTTGTCATAACAAATGTTGATGGTCTGATTGTCGAGAACTCGTACCACACCAGTAGGAACTTTTAGAGGGTCTTTTTCCAGCTCATGTCTCTAGTTTCTCCATCAGATTACCTCATAGATTTCTGTGAAAAGCACAGTAGTGTGCCATTCTTATATTGTTTCCTCCTGTTAATTAGTATTTTCTCGTATGAAAAGCAGAAAAAGAGCCAACCTGGTGCATTATCTTTAAAACCTTTAATAGATCAAAGCAAAGAAGAACGCTTACAGATAAAAACATTTGTTATAACAGAATTATCCTTTTTAATACAACCTACCACATAGAGACTTTTCTAAACATAGGTAATAGAATATGGAGTAAGAGTCCTTTGCACAGCGGGGTACCCGGGAACACCTGTGGTGTATACTGATTTCAGTATCAGCTGTCTCCCCGGCCAGAGCTTTATGCATAAAGTATGCTTGCCAATGCGTTTCATTTCCTACCTGGTATCTTCTTCAAGTTGACTATGTATACAGAGCTCTTGATTACAGCATCTCTTAAGACTTACATCAATTGAAACCTTGAATATCGGTTAAATCCAAGAATAGGTGCCTTGTCATTTGACATTTTAAAACTGTAATTTGTAATGTTTAACAAACAAAATGAAAAATATCTCTATGTTCTTAAACTCTTTACATTTATCAAAATATTATCCATATAATGTTTTTTTCTCTGTCCACAAGAGGTATAAAACTTTTCAGACTTCCTCTTTAGAGTGAATTAAAACTTTTTCTTTGTCTACACTTTAAACAGAATATTCTCGAGGACCGGGAGTTTCTAAGAAACTGCAGAGGTTTTGGAAAATGTGGAGGGATTCATAAAAAAAACCTCATGGCTGGACTGTTGCGTAATAGTGTACAGTGATAGTGGGAATATCTGCAACGTACAGTGGCAAATGCAGGATGTATAGAGGGGGGTTTCCAAATGCAATCCATAATTTCCCACTCTGCATAACATTGGAGCAAGCGCAGGAATTTGGGGGAGCAGTAGAAGAACCTAATAATGACCCCAGACATTAATGTAAACATTGGTCTTTTTATACACTGGATATTGTATGTAATACAGTATTAATATTAAACACTATAGATGGCCTATCATGGAATGGGTTTGTTGGGTCGACCATATTTAGGTCGATAGGCAGTAGGTCGACACATGGAAAAGGTTGACATGGGAAAAATGAGATTTATGGTAAGAACTTACCTTTGTTAAATCTCTTTCTGCGAGGTACACTGGGCACCACAAGGATTGACATTGGGGTGTAGAGTAGGATCTTGATCCGAGGCACCAACAGGCTCAAAGCTTTGACTGTTCCCAGAATGCGCAGCGCCGCCTCCTCTACAACCCCGCCTTCCTGAACAGGAGCTCAGTTTTTAGTTAACCAGCCCAATGCAGTAGCAGGAAAGGAGACGACAACGGTTAGTAGCCACATACACCACACTCTCATGACAGGAGAAGTGTCAGCGGCTAATGCCATACCAACCCAAAGAAGCTAAGTGCGTCAGGGTGGGTGCCTTGTGGAGCCCAGTGTACCTCGCAGAAAGAGATTTAACAAAGGCAAGTTCTTACCATAAATCTCATTTTCTGCTGCGGGGTACACTGGGCTCCACAAGGATAGACATTGGGGATGTCCTAAAGCAGTTCCTTATGGGAGGGGATGCACTGTAGCGGGCACAAGAACCCGGTGTCCAAAGGAAGCATCCTGGGAAGCGGCAGTATCAAAGACATAGAACCTTATGAACGTGTTCACTGACGACCACGTAGCCGCCTTGCACAATTGTTCAAGGGTCGCACCACGGCGGGCCGCCCATGAAGGTCCAACAGACCGAGTAGAATGGGCCGTAATGTGAGCAGGAGCCAACAGACCAGCCCTCACATAAGCATGTGCCATCACCATTCTAATCCATCTGGCCAAAGTCTGCTTGTGAGCAGGCCAGCCCCGTTTGTGAAATCCAAACAGTACAAAGAGAGAATCAGATTTCCTAATGGAAGCAGTTCTCTTCACATAGATACTCTCCGTCTCTTCATAGAGACTTCTCTTTGGGAGACAGATCAGGAGAAACAAGTGCCGAAACCACAATCTCCTGGTTAAGGTGGAACGAGGAAACCACCTTAGGTAAATATCCGGGAGGAGTCCTAAGAACCGCCCGGTCACGGTGAAATATCAGATATGGGGAACTACAGGACAAGGCACCCAAATCCGACACTCTTCTAGCCGAAGCAATAGCCAGCAGAAACACCACCTTAAGGGAAAGCCACTTAAGATCAGCTGAACCAAGAGGTTCAAACGGAGACTCTTGTAACGCCTCCAAAACCACCGACAGGTCCCAAGGAGCCACAGGCGGGACATAGGGAGGTTGGATACGCAACACACCCTGAGTAAAGGTATGCACATCAGGTAAGGTCGCAATTTTTCTCTGAAACCACACCGACAAGGCAGAAATATGAACCTTGAGGGAGGCCAGACGGAGGCCTAAGTCCAGGCCCTGCTGAAGAAAGGCCAACAACTTAGCTATACTAAACTTGGAAGTGACATAATCGTTAGATGCGCACCAAACAAAGTAAGAATGCCAGACCCTATAGTAAATCCGAGCCAAAGCCAGTTTCCGGGCCCGCAACATAGTTTGAATTACCGCCTCAGAAAACCCTTTAGCCCTTAAGACGGAAAGCTTCAAGAGCCACACCATCAAAGACAGCCGGGCTAGGTCCTGGTAGACACAGGGGCCCTGAACGAGGAGGTCTGGGCATTGTAGAAGTAGAATTGGACGCTCTGATGATAGGCCTAGCAGGTCTGAGAACCAGTGCCGTCTGGGCCACGCTGGAGCTATGAGAAGCAGAATTCCTTTTTCTTGCTTGAACTTCCGAATTACCCTGGGCAGGAGTGACACCGGAGGGAACACGTACGGAAGCCGAAGCCTCCACGGCACCGCCAGCGCATCCACGAATGCTGCTTGAGGATCCCTTGTCCTTGCTCCGAAGATCGGAACCTTGTGATTGTGTCGAGACACCATCAGATCTACGTCTGGAAGATCCCACTTTTCCACTAGGAGTTGAAACACTTCTGGATGGCCCCACTCGCCGGCATGTACATCCTGACGACTGAGAAAGTCCGCTTCCCAATTCAGGACTCCCGGAATGAAGATTGCCGATATGGCCGGTAGATGGCGTTCCGTCCAATGTAGAATCCGTGAGACTTCCTTCATTGCCAGACGGCTTCGAGTGCCGCCTTGATGATTTATGTAAGCCACTGTGGTGGCGTTGTCCGACTGCACTTGAACAGGACGGTTCCGAATTAAATGCTGGGTTAGGTTCAATGCATTGAAGACCGCCCGCAATTCCAGAATGTTGATTGAGAGGAGGGACTCCTCCTTGGTCCACCGACCCTGAAGGGAGTGTTGCTCCAGCACCGCGCCCCAACCTCTTAGACTGGCATCTGTCATCAACAGGACCCAGCGCCTACTCATATTTCTTTGTAGATCAACAGGACCCAGTTGGATATCCAAAAGGGACGGCTCCTGCACAATTGTTGGTCCTGGAGCCACCAGAGCAGCGACAGACGGACCTCCGGAGTCAATGAGATAATTTGAGACCTGATCCGGTGAGGCAGGCCGTCCCACTTGGCTAGAATCAGCCTCTGGAGGGGGCGAGAATGGAATTGAGCATACTCCACCATGTTGAATGCTGATACCATGAGGCCCAGCACCTGCATCGCCGAATGTATCGACACTTGCGGATGAGAAAGGAAGCAACGAATCCTGTCCTGAAGCTTCAGGACTTTCTCCTGACACAAGAACAACCTCTGGTTGTGAGTGTCCAATAGCGCTCCCAGATGCACCATGCTCTGAGCAGGGATCAGGGAGGATTTCTTCCAGTTGATGAGCCACCCGTGGGCTTGTAGAAACCGGACCGTCATATCTAGATGACGTAGGAGAAGTTCTGGGGAATTTACCAGGATTAACAAGTCGTCCAGATACGGCAGTATCCTGACCCCTTGACAGCAGAGTACCACTGTCATCAACGCCATAACTTTGGTGAAGACTCAAGGAGCCGTTGTTAAACCAAAAGGTGACGCCCAAAACTGGTAATGGAGGTTGCCAATAGCAAACCTCAGGTATTGCTGATGTGACGCTGCTATAGGAATATGCAGGTAAGCATCCTGTATGTCCAGGGAGACCATGTAGTCCCCAGGTTCCAAGGCCAGAACTATAGAGCGAAGGGTTTCCATACGGAACTTGGAAACCTTCACAAACCTGTTCAATGCCTTGAGGTTGAGAATGGGCCGGGAGGACCCATTCGGTTTCGGGACTAGAAACAGCGGAGAATAGTACCCCCGGCCCCTCTGTGCAAGAGGCACCTGTACTACGACTCCTGTATCCAGGAGGGTCTGTACCACCGAATGCAAAGTGTTTGCCTTTGTCTGGTCCAGCGGGACGTCTGTCTGGCAAAATCGATGAGGAGGTCGGTTTTTGAAGGCTATGGCATAACCTCGAGTGACGACTTCCCGTACCCAGGCATCTGAAGTGGTCTTCAACCATTCCTGGATATACCCAAGAAGCCGGCCCCCCACCCTGGGATCCCCCAGGGGGGGCATGCCCCGTCATACGGCAGGCTTATCGGCCTTGGAAGCTGGCTGACGGGCCGCCCAGGCTCTTTTTGGCTTTGGCTTACCAGGTTTGGAAGTGCGGGCCTGCTTGATGTACGCCTGACCTTTTGCTTTACCTGAAGGACGAAAGGGGTGAAAGGAAGTACCTTTAGCTTTCGACACAGAAGGAGTGGTACTTGGCATACAGGCAGTTTTGGCAGTAGCCAAGTCAGCCACTTATTTAAGTCCTCCCCAAAAAGAATATCTCCCTTGAAAGGGAGTACCTCCAAGGTTTTTCTAGAGTCCAGATCCACAGACCAGGATCTCAGCCACAATATCCGGCGAGCCAGGACTGATGTAGTAGAGGCCTTGGCTGCTAGGATACCAGCATCAGAAGCCGCCTCTTTAATATAGCGAGAAGCTGTGACAATATATGACAAGCATTGTCTAGCATGGTCAGAAGAGATTTCAGCTTCTAACTCCAAGGCCTATGCTTCAATAGCCTCTGCAGCCCATGTTGCTGCAATAGTGGGCCTTTGTGCAGCACCCGTGAGGGTGTAAATCACTTTCAGACAACCCTCCACACGGTTATCCGTTGGCTCTTTTAGAGACGTGACGGTAGTGACAGGTAGACCATCCTAGCCACATGTGAGTCTGCTGGAGGAGGCGTTTCCCAATTCTTAGACAGCTCTGGTGTGAGGGGATAGCGAGCCAGCATCTTCTTTTGAGGCACACACTTCATACCCGGGTTTTCCCAGGGTTCCTGACATATATCCATGAGGTGATCAGAGTGAGGTAAAACTTGTTTAACCACCTTCTGACGCTTGAACCTATCTGGTTTCTTAGGAGGGACGGATGGCTCGGGCTCATCCGTAATCTATAGAATTAGCTTAATAGCCTCCAAAAGGAACATCCACATGTGAACTACCCTCCCCATCAGCAGTATCTGAGTCAGAACCTGTGTGGTCAGTGTAAGTGCCGTCTTCATCAGACGAGGTGTCAGTGACAGCAGTGGATTGTGAGGAGACCAAAGCTCGCTTAGAGGACCCCTTTGACTTAGGCGAGCGATGGTCAGACTTTTTAGTAGTCAGGGACTAGTTCAACTTCTTCAATTGAGCAGATAAATCGTCCGCCCACGGCGAGTTAGCTGCAGGGACCACATACGGTTGTACCGGCATTTAGGTTCCCATAGGGGGTGTTAGTTTATTAACTAGCGTATGTAGAAGCGTGGAAAAAGCGGCCCACGGTGGGTCATTATGTACCTCCGTTGCCACAGTCCCACTGGGGGGCAAGGAGCCCCCAGAACCAGAGCCCACAGCTGCTATATTCTCCTCATAGGGATCTGTGGCTTCAGCAACACCGGCAGTGTGTTCAGCCCCAGAACCGTTACCCTCAGAAGCAGACATGATATAACTTGCAGTATAAGGTAACACAGCAAAATTGGCAGCAGCACAATACCTTATACCCAAACCCCTGTGCAGTGTAGTCAGCACTAGCATAGATAAAGGAGAGATATGGTGACTAAATCACAGAGAAAAATACGTATTATAGTATATCTTTGTGAAAATCCTATATCAATATAAAACCTGACGCACCAAGCTCCCTCAGGTTATAGAATATAGGGATAGCAAGTTGAGTGAAAGACACGAAATGGACACCACTCAGCTATCTAATGCACACACAGATAGTCAGTTTGTACAATGCAGGGGTTATTACTAACAATAATACTGCACTGGACTAGCTTATATATATATAGCTATATAGTCAATAGATATAACACTGCACAGTAAGAACTGGATGTATATCACAGGGTAATTGTACTAGAAAACCCTGACTAAATGCACTCTTTCTTAACTAGCACTGTCTAAAAAGGC
Organism: Pseudophryne corroboree; assembly: GCF_028390025.1. Lineage (NCBI taxonomy): Eukaryota > Metazoa > Chordata > Amphibia > Anura > Myobatrachidae > Pseudophryne > Pseudophryne corroboree. The sequence goes on from NC_086448.1 coordinate 756,989,161, forward strand.
AGGTAGAATACTTAAGTGTCATGTAAAGTCACAGCACTGACAACCAGGCGGCTTTACACAGGAACAAGCAGTCCCAGGAACAGTGAAGCGGAGAGATAATGGCTCCCAGACACTGACAGGGAGTGAGGGAGAGAAAGATATGCAGGTCCTGGGTGGGAACATTTGCGGGAAATGGCGCCCTGGGGCTGGGGGAAGGGCTTCAGGTCTAAGCCTTATTCCCCTGCTGGCAAAACCACCTGGTACTGTGGGCTACTTAAAATGGTTTAGAGAGAAAACCTGACCTGCACCCATGCCCTGGTGATCTTGTGGGATCGCCTGTACACAGTGTCCACCGCCAGCGCGCGCGGCCCGCCTCCCACTGACAGCGCCGGATCGCGATAAAGACCGGGTCCCGCAAGCGGGACCCACTCTCCACCTCCCGAAGCGCAGCCACGCAATCCCAGAGAGCCCCCGTCGTGTTTGCCTGACGTGAAGAAAACCGGAGCCTCCTGCTGTAGTTACCCGGCAACCAGGGCTCGGAAGTGTACAGCGCCGCTGGGGATAGCTGGAGCTGCAGCAGTGAATGTCTTCTGACATTTACCACCGCTGCTGCCCTTGAAGTCTTAACTTTTTTCTTAAAAAAAAAAAGCTCTTCTTAGGGCTGCCTGGAGCAGCCCCTCTGTTATGTGCCTGCTTACTGCAGCACCAACTACAAAACAGAGCTCCTGTGCAGGGAGGCGGGGATATAGAGGAGGCGGCGCTGTGCATTCTGGTAACAGTCAAAGCTTTGAGCCTGTTGGTGCCTCGGATCAAGATCCTACTCTACACCCCAATGTCTATCCTTGTGGAGCCCAGTGTACCCCGCAGCAGAAAGGTGGACATGATTTTTATTTCATTTTTTTGGTGTTGTTTTCATCATAAAGTAACCGGGAACCCCAATCAGTGCACTGTGTCCCCTCGCTTCACTCACCATGCTTCGGGCAAGGTGTCCTCGTAGCCCACGTGGTTTGTAAAGTATGAAAAAGTAAAAAAAAAAGGTAAAAACTCATGTCGACCTTTTCACATGTCAACCTTTGCCATGTAGACCTTTTGCAGGTGTTGACCTAATGCATGTTGACCAATAATGGTCGACCTATTGGGTGTCAACCTAAGTAAGGTCGACCTTGTTTTGTTCATATGTTTGTAAATCCAGTCATAAGGACACAGAGACATGTGAGTTCACTGCTGTGCTGTTTTATTCCATCACCAACTCCAGACACACTGCACACTGGACCACCCACTTCCCAGCATCCCCCTGGTCCCAGGGACCATCACTGAAGATTCAGGCTTACACATATTAGTAAGGGAGTGTCTACAAATATTAAGCATTCTAATACACTAACATCACATCCTCTTTTCTTTAAAGATAAGCCCTATACGCTTCAATGCAACAATTAACAACGTCATATTAAGAACATCATCTAACACGTTTCAATGAGTCTCTCAGGTCTGCGTATTTCCCTTTTGGGTCTTTCATACACAGTCTGTGTTTTATCTACCTTGTTGGACCTTTCTAGAATCGTGGTTTGTTCACCATTATGAGGATCATCATACATGTCAAATGAAGGGTATTCTTCAGTCATGTTGTCTTCATTATGGTTAGGTTGAGATCTTAAATCCACCCGATTTCTTCTTACTTCCGTTCCACGCTCTGTACGTACAGTATAAGATCTTGGTGCTACTTGTGCTTGCACAATACCTTTCTGCACCCAAATACCTTTCTCGTGATCTCTGAGATGGACTTGGTCACCTGATTTTAGATCAGATAAGCTTTTTGTTCGCCTGTCATGAAACAGTTTCTGTTTCACCTGTTGACATTCCTTACTCAGTCTGACCAATGCTGAGTTATGTGTTTTAAGCAGTTCATCATGTATCGGGAGATTTGCTCTAATCCTCCTAACCCATCAGCATTTGTGCAGGAGAAAGTCCATTCTGTAAAGGTGTACTGCGGTTGATTAAAAGACTTTTGTAGAAATCTTCTTTACCTTCTTGAGCTTTTTTCATGAGACTCTTTACAGTTTTTACTGAACTTTCTACCAACCCATTTGAGCGTGGATAGTGGGGACTTGATGTAGTATGGACAAATTCCCACTCATCAGCAAATTGTCTAAATTCAGCACTGAGCCTAGGCCAAATTGCGAAGCATCTGCTGAAATCCTTGTTCTTTTCGCAGGATCAAAGAATTTTAGCACTGTTTACTCTGTAATGATCTGTTTCAAGTTTTGCCAACTTTCTTCTTGTTCATGTAACCACATCCACTCGTTATCTTTGTCCAACAACCATCTAAGAGAGGCTGTTCGTTCAGAGAGTTGAGAAATAAACTTTCCTAAGTAAGTAATCATTCCTAGGAATCTTCTGACATCGCCTTTGTTGTTAGGACGTTCCATGTTCACTATGGCTGATATTTTCCTTGGGTCTGGTTTTACACCTTGATCCGAGACCACATCGCCCATAAAGGTAAGTGTATTCACGCCAAATTCACATTTGTCCTTGTTTAGCTTTAGATTCACTTTCTTGACAAGTTCCATTATTTGTCTCAATCTAGAATCATGTTCTTCCTTTGTAGATCCCCAGACAATAATGTCATCCATCATTGTTTCAACACCTGGAATATGTTCAACAATCATGTGTATCTTTTTGTGATATACTTCTGGAGAAGACAATATTCCATATGGTAGTCGAAGAAATCTGTATCTACCTTCTGGTGTATTAAATGTACAAAGCTTTGGGCTGGCCTCATCTAGCTTCATTTGCCATAATCCTGAAGAGGCGTCCAATTTACTGAACCATTTTGCTCCCGCAAATTGCGACATGATTTCATCTCTGGTTGGTAGTTTGAAATGTTCTCGTTTAATAGCTTTGTTTAAATCTCTGGGGTCTAGACATATTCTGAGTTGTCCATTTTTCTTTTCAACAATTACTAAGGAGCTTACCCATTCAGTAGGCTCATCAACTTTCTGTATCACACCCAAGGCTTCCATGCGATTTAACTCTTGTTTCAGTTTTTCTCTCAGCGCAAACGGCACTTTTCTACAGGGGTGTATCACTGAAGAAACTTGCGTGTCTATATTTATTTTATGCTCTCCAGGCAAACAACCTAGACCTTCAAACAAGTCTCTGTATTCTGTAAACATCGATTTGCAGTCATCGTCTACTTGTGATGTCACCATAAAAACTTTCTTTAGCAATCTTAGTTTCTCACAGGAACTTAATCCTAGAATCGGTTGCACATTTTTATCCACAATCAGTAGAGATGTTTTAAACTGTTGTCCCTTATATTTCAGTGTCACTAAGCATGTACCTTGCACAGGAATTTCCTCCCCAGTGTACCCTGTAACTTTCACTTTGGCTGGATGAATTTTAGGTTTTACTCTAAGAGTTTTATAGTCTTGAAACGATATTAAATTCACATGCGCGCCAGTATCAAGCTTAAAGGGAATGACAATCTTGTTCACAGTTAAATGGACAATCCATTCTTTCTTATCTGCACTGCAAAGTTCAATGCAATCCACAAATAATTCCTCTGTTTAATAGCATGCACTTTGGTTTCACTTTTCATTTTACAGCATTTGGCAAAGGGATTAAGTCTACCACATTTCATGCAGGTTTTACCATAAGCCGGGCACATTTTAGGATTGTGAGCATTTCCACATCTACTACACATTTCTTTGTTAGACTGTGGCTTAGACTGCTTCATTCTTGAGAATGGAGGTTTGCTTGGCTCTGTTTTCTGCACTACCTGCACTACAGGTTTGCTTGTGTAACTTTTTGGCTTGAAATCTAGTTATTTCTACAGATCTGCACATAGTCACTGCCTTTTCTAGTGTTAGGGTCTTGCTCTCTCAGCAATCTCTCTCTCCATTATCAGGTATTCCACTGACAATACGATCTCTAATCAGTGAATCCTTTAAATCACCAAACTCACAGGTTTTACTGAGTGATTGCAGCTCTGTAACATACTGATCAAATCCATCTACAGACTTCTGATCACATGTGAAAAACTTATATCTTTCATATGTCACATTTTTCCTTGGCACAAAGTAATCTTCAAACTTTTGTATTATAGAAGATAGCACCATATTCTGCCCCTCAGCAAACTAAAAAGTATTATAAATGTCCAGCACATCCTCTCCTATCACATGAAGAAAAATGGATGCCTTAGTTTTGTCAGCCTCTGTATCAGCTCCACATGCAGCATCACTGAAGATTCAGGCTTACACATATTAGTAAGGGAGTGTCTACAAATATTAAGCATTCTAATACACTAACATCACAGACCTAAGGACCGTAACCCAGTCTATAGTATAGGCTGTATCAAACATTTAAATAATAAAAAAAGTGGTCAGGAAAATCTTAAACATACAATAATAAATAAATACACAAACAATAGAACCAGTACTGAACTTTCTAAGCACACATTCTCCCACCTCGAGGTAAGGCTCCTGTCTCTTCTGCCTGGTAGCTACTCTCTCGTCCAATGCACTTATTGAATACTCAAATCCACACACACAGCAAACTTAGTAGAAAAGGCTGTTACCACTGGGCATGTGCAGCAGCTCTGCTCTGTCCCTTAAACTGCATGATGTGGTGGCAGCTCTTGTAATCGTATTATGTACCATTGCTATTGTTGTCATAATTTGAGCCACTTGCCAAAAGGACAAGAGGAGGAGGGAATATGGGCAACCAGACCCCCCCCCCCCCCCAAATAAATAATTAAATAAAAATTGGACTGTCCTGCGAAAATCGGGACAGTTGGGAGGTATGGAGAAAGGTATTATATGAAGGGGTGGCTATGGAACCCAGTACTTGAATTTAACAAAATTATAGTTTGCATTTTAATAACCACAAAAAAGTTCAATATATTCAAATGGCAGCAAATACCAGACTTGATGAATGTTACGCTAATGCAGTACAGGAGTATATATATTAGACCTTTCACATCTGTTGTTATTTTCTCCAAGCAAGCTGTAGCACACAGGAGAGATAATTTATGGAGCCATGTGGGCAGCTGACAGCCTCCGAGGACTGGAATTGGGAACAAGTGACAATTATTATGGTACATAAAGTGACATCAAAAAAAGTATTCCACTTATTTATTTAAATTCTTCTAACGACTCAAAATAAATACATTTCAGATTATTAACAGTATTGAGCCTGGTTGGATGTGTACAGTCATAGGATGTAGGTTTCCAGGCTGTGACTACGGTAACCTGTGGCTGTATATCATGCAATAATTTGCAGGAGATTTGGGAGTTACAGGTTGGAGATCAATCTGTCGGTTTACCCGGTAAAAACATCCTGGGATTTGAATCAAAGGTCACTTTCCCTGGGATTTGAAGAAGCTTCTCGCAGTCTTCCCCAAGGACTTCATTACTATAATCATTCCATACTATTGCTTGGAGATGCATCGTAATTTGAGCAGCTAATGTAGACAATTAGCTGAATGTGTCATATTTAAGTCAAACCAAGACTATTCTCCGTTAATGTCTCAGGGCCTGACTCTGATTTGGAAGTAAAGCAAAAAAAGCAAGTAACGGTCAAAGTCGAAAAATATCGTTATTCTCATGCCTTGTACTAACCCCATGCGCTTGCCCGCTGCACGTGCACATTCTCTCCCGTGCGTACACATATTCGCAGTTGCGTGACGGCGCCTCCACGGACATGCGCTCAAGCGCATGGTATGTGCATTTACGGTAGAGTTTGTGTGCGTCTGGCGGGCGACTCAATTGTCACATAGTTAATCCAAATAGTGCATTTTGTAGGTTATGGTCTCCTTAATAATATCAGTAAGTTTGTTTAGTGTAACTGGTTTATGGACAGAGAAATCCCTCTTTGCATGATACGAAGGGTCAGACAGGTTTTGAGCAGTGGTGTTTGGTATGCAACGGTAGAGTATATTATTAGAAACATTCCGGTATTGGTTTGAGAGAAATTAATCGCTCCTGCGAATAGTTATGTTTATAAGAAGTTTATGGACATTTACTATATTTGCAGTTCATTATCCATGCGGAGGGAATCCTGAGATTCCCTCCCACCTGAGCAGTATGAAATAGTCACAGCCCACCTGTTTGAATCAACCTATGACCTTTTGTTATAATGTAAGGACAGATTCCTGCGTCCAATGAACAATGAGATTGTAGGCCCCTTTGTAGTGTACTGTATGCAGTGTATATAAGGCAGCCAGCTTGGGCCAGCTCAGTCTACTCTCCACAAAAGGTTTTCATCACTGACTAACTTGAGAGCTGGTGACCAGGACTGCGCAGCGATCATTCCCCAGTGTGTAAGTCTTTCTCTGTAACCAACTTGTTCTCTGTTTGTATTTGCCATACTCTCTCTCTCTGTTATTGTTACGCTGTTGTATATTGTATATGTGTAGTTATTATGTTTAGATATTGATGTTAGCCTGTAGTGTATAAACTGTTAACTGTATTTTCCCCTTTTACATACTATAATCTCGTTACTAAAGGTTTTGGAACCTTAGCAAGGTATTGTGTGTTTATTACATTGCTGAGAGTATTCAGAGCGTCTCAATCGCTCAAGAGGCTTTTATATAATAGAGGTTAATTAGCATTGCATTGTGTTCACATTACAAAACCAAGGTTTACAGTATAGGCTCAGCCTTTCATTGTGTTGCATACAAGGTTTACTGTGTGTCATCCTGTGAGCGTCTGCGCTGCTCGTGTTCCTCTTGTGGGCACAGCGTCCGCTACGCTAGTAGCGTAGCATTACGGTACTCGGACCGCCTGTAGCGTGCTCGATACCCAGCGTAAGCCGTGAGCGAACGTGTCGCTCGTGCGTCTCGACCACGGCCTAGCGTCTGCTACGCTAAGTGCGTACCCTTACGGTACCCTGTACGCCCATTGCGTACTGAGTCTCTTACCAATATATAGTGAATGTTATAAGATAAATATTTAGCTTTATCAATTGGCGGCTTGTACGTCCTCCACATATCCGCTCTAGCGAACACAAGCAGACTTTATCTGTCAGCAAAGGGCGGGAAGGCGTATCCCTTTGTATCCGTGTTGGTGGTGAGGGATACGGTAGTGCTGACTAGATAAGCGTCTGCATCGCTACGCTGTAGGAGTGCTGGTGGAATCCGGAACCGGAAGGTAAGAACAGTACGCTATTGTCTTTTAAAACTGTTTTATTTCTGTTTGATATGCATTGCGTACACAACACACGCACACACCTGCATTTGTCATTTGTGTAATTTTCACATCTCGCCTTCCTGTTTTGCCATTTATCATTGATAACGCGCTGAGAAAGATTTGTTGCTATTGGTAGTTAAAAGTAAAATTAATACGTAAGGGAGTAATTTGTAAAAAACGCACACGGCTTGCCTAAGATACAAGGAAGTTCTGTGTGGTGTTCAGTAAATGATTACAGTTAAAGATCATTTACATTGATATAAACGTGTTACTTGTGTTACTGTGGACGTGTCTGGCCTGTGTACATGTGTCCCTAACAAAGGGCGGGACAAGCGTACGCGACGCAAGGGCTGACGCACGTAGCGTATATTACGCAACGGAGCGTATGGGTACGCCCACGTAATACAAATCACACGATAGTATTGTTTTAGTAGGCGATACGGAGGCAACGCGATAATAGCGCAAGTCAATCTCAGTGTCCTAAATTTTAGCGTAAATAATCCTTCTCTAGTTGTAACTCCTTTCGGGACTAGACTGTGATACCGAATTAAAGGGATTTCTGCGCAGAAACTAAAGTAAAGAGTATATGAGGTGAAAGAGTGTGTATACATATATATAAGTTTCTCATTTTTGGGTGGAATCACAGGAAATCGAGTTCTCGTGAGGTACATACGTGCAAGTGACGGCACGGTGGCTTGGGAGGCATCCCTTAACATATTTAAAAAAAAAAGAGCATTAGAGATAACGGACCAGGAGGTCTAGGTACAGCGGACTAGGAAGTCCGCTACAGATAAGAGTCAAGAAGCACAACACCAGGAGGGTTGGTTCAATACCCATATAGGCCATTAAGCTCTGGCTGAAGGAATTCGCAGCCACAATTTTCGATTCCACTGGTCGTTCCGCACATAAGATTAGTTGCTTATGTGCAGAACGATTGTACCGCATGTAATTGTGTGCATTAGTTAGTAACTTGACCCAGTACCATTTGCGTACGCTAGAGGGGTCATAAACGCTATTTGTACATTCTAACGTGATTTGTGTAATTTTTTTTATTTTAAGGGAGGTTCGCTGGTCACTCAGGAATTCTCCAGCAACTGATGTTTACTGGAAAGGGTTAAGTGCTCTTCGGATCACACCCACATGTTCCAGTAAATAGAGGTTCAGGTCGCAGGGGCCCTAGGTTGAGTACGCCAGCGCTAAGGCAGTGTGTGGGCGTATTGGTCGACGTGGGCGGAGTGAGTGGAGGTACTCTGTAAACTTTCACCGTCAGTCTACCCCGGACATCTTGGTTTTTGTAAGGGTTCGCTGAAGACCCTGATTTGAAGGTCAGAGGTAGCGAAAGCAACACCTGCAAAGATGGGGGCCAGTTGTTCAGGTAGGGGGCGATCAACCCTGGTCCAAGTTGATTCAGTAAACCGACCAATCGGGTCGGCAAGGTATATCATGTGTGAGAAATACGGTTCACACACAGAGGTTTTGTGCGATGAATGGGAAAGAATGACTGTGCATGACGGGGAAAAGTTCCCATGGGTAGGCAGTTTTAGCCCCGAGGTGTTACAAAATCTAAGGAGAAGGATATGTCTCATTAAATCTGCAAAGAGATGGATCAAACATTATGATTATTTACAATTATGGCAACAGGAAGGTGAAATACAGAGATGATTGGCTCAAGCGGCTGGATCTAACCCTATCAGAAAACTGATAGCCACCGCTCCACCACCACCATACATAACGGGAGAGAAGGTGGTTACAGAGAATGGCACACTGGTGTATGATAAACATGCACTTAGTAACTGTATAGATGTTAAGAATAATGTAACTAAGATTGTTGATGCTAATACTTACTTGTGCAAGCTGTACCCTGTTTTAAACTTTCCCCAGGATTGTGACCAAGAGGATAAACCCACAACAATATCGGCACTCTCTCTAGCAGCCACCATAGCAGAAACAACAGTGGGCACGTCCAAACCAGTAAGAGCAGTATCAAAGGCCCCTAGTGGAGGGACAGGTGAGGTCGTATCAACTGGTAAGTACGGCACTGTACACTATGCTGAAACCATTACACCACATGTTGTAGAATCTACTCAGAATGATGTTATTGAACTTAATCCCGTTAGGGTAATTGCAGTACCAAATGGGAAAACTGACACTTCAGGAGTCACTCCTGTCAGAAACATCGCCATGCACTGCCCCTTTTCCCGAACGGAATTAAGATCAATGGTGTCTGAATTCCCTGATCCTAGGAAAGATCTAGTTGCAAGCCAGAAGTACATTAGAGAGCTAGGACATACTGTAGAGCCCAATAACAAAGATTGGCGGACATTGCTGAGGGCATGTTTACCCTCCAATGTCGACTCAGCGAGTTTTATAACTGACTGTAGACTAGATGAAGAAGTACCCCTTACTGAGGAGTACAACCAAGATAATGTGAAAAGAATAAATTTGCAGCTGGGAGTATATTTCCCAGCTGTTACTAAATGGAACAAAATTTTCACCATCAAGCAAAAGGAGGGAGAAACAGCTGCTGATTATTTTCATCGGGCACTACAGGAAATGGCTAAGTATACAGGGATAGAAGACATTAAGACAAATGTGAATCATAGAGAAGTAGCAGTATCTGTGTTAATGGATGGTTTAAAGGAAGTATTGAGAACGAGGGTCAGACTACCCAACCATGTTGGCGAGGTTTGTCGGTGGCTACTTTGAGAGAGGCCGCTATTGACCATGATCGGAATATCACCAGACACAGGGAGTTGCAGAGTGATAAGCTGATGGCTGTAAGTATACAGGCCCTTACCACAAGGCCAACTCAGCATAAGTTTCAGACCCCTGTGGGTAAGTCAAATGTGGTAACTTGTTATTACTGTCATAAAGAGGGACATTTTGCACGAGACTGTAGATTTAAAAGTACACAAAACTCATATCAACCCCCTAGACAACGACATGACACACGAAATTGGGATCGAGGACCGCAGAGACTGAGTTATGAGCCACACGCAGGGGAAACAAAAAGGTATCCCCCAAGAAGAGACTGGCAAGTCTCTGATAGTTCCCATTTACCCCCTTCACAGGTAATAGCCGCCAGCGCAATACAGGGAGGTCACCACATACAATAGGGGTGGGGCCACACCTGTAATCTGCAGTCAGTGAAATTAATTGCGAGCCTTGGAAGTGAACCCGAGGTCACAATTGATGTAGCTGGTAAATCTCTAAATTTCCTTGTAGATACGGGGGCGGCCAAGTCAGTGATAAATTCGACCGTGGGCATGAGAACCACTGGTAAAACAATTCCAGCCATGGGAGTAACAGGAGTAGTACAGCACTACCCTTTAAGCAAACCTGCAGAGATTACGATAGGGCCTTTGCATACCAAGCATTCTTTTCTGCTGGCTGCATCGGCTCAGACTAATCTCCTAGGGAGAGATTTACTGTGCAAAATGGGATGTGTCATATATTGTACTCCTGAAGGTGTGTTCTTGGACATACCCGAAAACCACGCTCAGGAAGTGCAGGATATGCTAGACTCCCCAACAATATTAATGTCACACACTGTTATTGTAAATAGGTGTCCGTCCGAGGTAGAGGAAATGATTTCCCAGATACCGGAATCACTTTGGACCAAGGATGGACAAGACACTGGATTAATGGCAAACGTAGCCCCAGTAGTTGTACAAGTAAAAGATGGTAGGATAGCTCCAAAAATCCCACAATACCCTCTGAAGCCAGAGGTGGAGTTAGGAGTTTTCCCTGTAATAGAGCGCTTGCTACAACAGGGCATTCTGGTAAGAACGTCCAGCACTGCCAATAGTCCCATCTTCCCTGTTAAAAAGAGTGGGGGGAGGGGTTACAGAATAGTGCAGGATCTAAGAGGGATCAACAAAATAGTTGAGAGTCAATACCCCGTAGTGCCAAATCCAGCTGTCATCCTTATGCAAATCCCTCCCACTGCCAAATTTTTCACTGTGATTGACCTCTGCTCCGCCTTCTTCTCGGTACCTCTGCACCCTGACAGTCAATACTATTTCGCATTTACATACAGAGGAGTTCAGTACACCTGGACTCGATTACCACAAGGTTTCATTGACAGTCCAAGTATTTTCTCACAAGCCTTGCATGATTGTTTACAGTCTTTTCAACCTGAGAGTGGATCAATATTAATACAGTACGTGGATGACCTACTGCTGTGTTCAGATTCACTGGAATCATCTCTGAGAGATACGAAACAACTCCTGTTTCTTCTTTCAAACACCGGACACAAAGTTTCCAAAGACAAGTTACAATTATGCCAGACCAAGGTAAAATACTTGGGACACTGTCTGACACAAGGACTGAGACACCTCACCGCTGATAGAATTCAAGCAATTGTGACATGACCCTGCCACAAACCCAGCAACAGATTAGAACGTTTTTAGGAATGTGTGGGTATTGCCGTAACTGGATCCCAGGTTTTTCCATACTGGCCTTGCCTTTACAGAAGATGGTCTCCTCAAACAAACCTGATCGGATTTCGCACACAGACGAGTCTGAGATGGCATTTGAGAGACTTAAACAGTGCCTAACGCAGGCACTAGCATTAGGCATGCCAGATTATGGAAAACCCTTTGAGCTGTACGGAACAGAGAGTGCTGGGTGCGCGGCAGGTGTCTTAACCCAGAAGCATGGTGATGCCAGCAGGCCGGTAGCCTACTATAGCGCTCAGCTAGACACGGTAGCGCGATCCCTCCCCACATGCTTGCGAAGTGTTGCAGCAATAGCATTGCTAGTAAGTAAAAGCGAAGATGTAGTGCTAGGACACAATCTCACAATTCATACACCACATGCAGTGTCAGCTTTACTGAATTCGGCCCAAACCAGACACGTCTCATCAGCACGGTTTACAAGATGGGAATTGGCGTTGATGGCCCCCGTAAACATCACCATAAGGAGATGCAGCGCACTAAATCCTGCAACATATCTCCGAGGTGTGCCTGGACAGGCACAAAGGGTAGAGGATGAGAGTGATGGTGAAGGAGGATTTAGTAAGGAAAATGACACACATGATTGTATGGAATATTTGGCCCAAAATTTCACGGCAAGGCCTGACATCAGTGACAACCCACTGGAAGATGTAAATTTTGACGGCAGTTGTCACGGACAGACGGACTCGGGAGACTTGTGTACTGGATACGCAGTCGTAGATGACCAAGGTACCATAGAAGCGGAACCCCTAGGCCCACCACACTCAGCACAAGTTGCTGAACTGGTTGCCCTAACCAGAGCTGGCTAAAGGCAAGTCAGCCAATATCTACACAGATTCTAGGTACGCCTTCGGAGTAGTCCATGATTTCGGGGCCCTATGGCGCCTCAGAAATTTCATGACGGCAGCTGGCACACCCGTAGCACATGCAGCCCACATCAAAAGACTTCTAACAGCGATACAGGAACCCGACAGAGTGGCTGTTATCAAGTGTAAAGCTCACACGTATAGCCAAGACCCGGTATCACTTGGTAACAGCCGAGCAGACGAAGCTGCTAAATCAGCAGCCAGTAATCCCATACAGACAGACAGCACACAACTGATGGTATTTAATACTGTAAACACACAGAAATTATATGAAATGCAAGATTTGTGTTCACCACAAGAAAAGGCAGTTTGGAGGTCATAAGGATATGGCCAGGAGTCCTCAGGACTCTGGACAGATGGACAGGGTAAGCCAGTGGCACCCAGAGCATACCTTCCAAGTCTAGCGGAAGCGGCACATGGACTGACTCATCTAGGCAAAGAAGGAATGTGTAAGTTGGTAAGAGCTTATTGGTGCGCCCCAGGATTTTCTTCCCATGCGGGTAAAAGAGCGATGACATGTCTCACCTGCTTGAGGAAGAATATCGGAAAGGCAATACCAACAGAGCCATCCCATATCCCTCCTACAGATGGTCCTTTCCAGGTAATACAAATTGATTTCATACAATTGCCACCTTGTAGAAATGTAAAATATGTATTGGTCTGTATTGACGTGTTCTCAAATTGGGTTGAAGCATTTCCCGCGGCCACAAATACCGCTGTGTTTACTGCAAAGAAAATTGTGCAGGAATTTGTGTGTAGGTACGGTATCCCTAGAATCATTGAGAGTGATAGGGGTACCCATTTTACAGGTGAAGTTTTTCAAGCAATGTGTAAGTTGATGGGAATTAATAGTAAGCTGCACACTCCGTACCGCCCCCAGGCGAGTGCGAAAGTGGAAAGAGTAAACAGCACTATTAAAAACAAATTAAGCAAGGTAATGGCTGAAACAGGATTGTTGTGGCCCGAAGCTTTGCCAGTCGTATTATACAGCATCAGAACCACTCCCAGGTTCCCTCTTAATCTGTCTCCTTTTGAAATTCTGTTTGGTCGTCAACCCCATGTTATGATTAACCCCCAGGATGATTTGAAATGTAACAATGAAGTCACTGTAAAGTATTTGGTTAAAATGAGTAAGCAATTGAGGAATCAGAATGATAATCTAAAGTTGGTGATTCCTGATTTGCCAGACAGTAATTGTCATGACATTGAACCTGGGGATTATGTAATGATACGAAATTTTCTACGCTCAGGTTGCCTTATTGACAGATGGGAAGGACCATATCAAGTCTTATTGACCAGCACAACAGCACTGAAGGTTGCCGAGAGAGAGACTTGGGTCCATTCGTCTCATTGTAAAAAGGTTGCTGACCCAGAGAGGTCCCGTGATAAAGAACAGACGGTAGAGGTTGTATCACTAGAGTGTCTGTTCCGGGAAGGTTGAGACGACACCTGAGCGCTGAGAATAATAAGACCGGAGGCGTTTGTCGAGCCAGATTTCTTTTTCCCTTTTGTTAATTTCTCCAGTTCCCATCTCCCTCCTATTCTCCTTCCCCCGTCTTATTTGTCTCCTTTTCCTCCTATAAGATGGACTTGCCCCAAGAGACTGTGATCCGGATTTTCCTGTTGACCATGATGTTGACCAGAGCAGTCTGTTTCGGTGAGAGTACCATGGAGGTCGAGAAAGGATCTGGAATGGGTTCTGATGACCAGGATGGAGGCGTAGTTTTCCAAGAGCAACATAATCACCGAGTAAAGGCGAGTATCAGAAAACGATCTGGTAGCATTGACAATAGAAGGAATTGTGAAGTATTGTTAGCTGAAGAGAACTGCATCTGTAGGCCTTGTGACAATATAGTTGAGGATGGGTGCATCAAGAAATGTCAGTCCAGTTTTAATGTCCACATGGACCGGCATCCATTGAGTGACTATCACTCCTTAGTGGGTAAAGTGTTAAATCAGACAGACTGTTGGGTATGCTCTCAAGTACCTCAAGGTCATAGCAAATCAGGACTAGTACCATTCCCTTTAACTGTAGGAGAGGTACTTGAGTTAAGTGGTGGGAGGCCGGTGGACAAGAGGTTTAATATCTCTAGTCCTCCTAGTTTGAAGCTCCACCAGTAACACGTGGATAAGTCCTTAGTATGCTTTAACATTTCCAATCCCCGAAAGCCAGGAAATTGGGAAGTGTCATGGAGTAATCAAACCATGACATTTTCATATAGAGCCGATAGAATGCCCATAGACACAGAGCTTATACGCCAGATCGCCAACAGTGGAAAATATTTCCGGTATAGGTATACTCTAGGACAGCGGTGGCCAACCAGTGGCTCTTGAGCCGCATGTGGCTCTTTCTTCATTCAGATGCGGCTCCTGACACTTGAGGTCAGGTGACCGCAAATGATCCAGAAACCACTGTGCTCCAGCTGGGCACGCACTGCCAGTGTCACTAAGTGGACTGAGGGAACCGGATACTAGGTGAGAACCCACTGGCAAGCAAAGGGGCACTACAGCTACCTCAGCATAGACCACCACGGGTTTGGAGCAGGGGCTACTGGTCACATGAAGGGCTACTACAGTGGCATGGGGGACTGGAGTGACACATGGAGGAACTGAAATGTATTATGTTAATCTTGCTTTTCAATGTATTTTATTTGGCTCTGGCTTTTAAAATGTATTTTATGTGGATTTGTCCCTTTCTATGTATTTTATTTAGGATCTGGCTTTTTCAATGTATTTTATAATGGGCGTGGCCTAGCAGGCACAAGACCACGCCCCATTTTTGCACGCGTGCCTTTGGCGTGCACATGGTGTCGGCTCTTTGGCATGCCCAAAGATCTTTCTTGGCTCTTTGTCGCTGACTGATTGGCCACCCCTGCTCTAGGAAGTAGGACCATGCGAGTTGGAGAAGTATCACCAGGATACTGTGCACATATCGTAAACCTGATACGTGTACTAGACAGATGGGAGAGTTAGGGTTAGGAGATTTCACATGGAAAATTTGTAAGTTGGTAATGTCATACTCTGTCCCATATGTTCTCCCCGATGATGCATATTTCATATGCGGGAGAAAGGCGTATAAGTGGCTTGCCCCAAACTCAGAGGGATTGTGTTACATTGGAAAAGTACTGCCTGAAGTAATGACTGTATCCCATAACAAAATGAAAGACAATCACCCTGGTGCCCAAGCTCCTTATACTCACACTCATTACGAGCACGTCGTTAAAAGGCACCTGATAGAGAGGACAGAGCACTCGGCCTCTGATCTGATCCATGAATCCACCGGGATTCAATTCCTACTCGCGTTAGATATCACTCGTACCGCCAGAGGAGTGATAAATTATAAATATATATCTGCGCTAGCGAAATTGTTAGACAATATCACCGAAATGTATGACGACACGTTCAGGTACACTGGGAAAGAGTTACAAGCCTACAAAACAGAGCTGGTTCAGCATAGGATGATTCTCAATTATCTCACAGCAGTGACAGGCGGGTATTGTGTTACCCTAGCAACTCAGTATGGGGTAAAGTGCTGCACGTATATTACAAACAGCACTGAGGACCCGGCCGAGGTCATAGACCAAAAGATGGATGACATTTTGCAATTGAAGTGGGAGTTTCGAAGGAAACACAATCTCACACTCGCTGCTGTGGGTAATGAGCTGACCAGTTGGGTGTCATGGTTGAACCCACGAAATTGGTTCTCTGGTTTAGGAGAATGGACCCAAGGTATTATAATGGACGTAGGGATATTTCTCTTGTGTATTCTGGGAGTCGTCATATTGGTTGGCCTGATATTTAGATGCGTTCGGACTTTAACGAAGTGTAAAGGTAGTACCAGAGTGATGAGTCTGGGGAGCGAGGACACTGTAATAACAACAACTAATTTGATTTATGACCCAACGATAGAGACAATGTTGTGATGAAAATGTGATTCCACGGTCCGTTTCTTTCACCCGTTTCTCCTTTGTTTTCCTCCAAGGTACAAAGACATCCGCTTGGAAGAAGAATTTGACAACCTCTTTTATACAGACCATTGATGAACTATGCCACAAGCCCCCAATATCCCTAGTGACTTTAACTTTTACGATAGCCCAATACTTTAGAGCAGTGATTTTCAACCTTTCTAAACTTGCGGCACATTAAACAACATTTAAAAAATGCCAAGGCACACCGTCAGTTTTAAATCAAATATAATATAAATATAGAACAAATATTGACAAAAATACATTTGCCCCCACAGACATAAAACGCAGTAATAGTAATGCTGCACACTGTTCCTCCCCATTGTAATGCCGCACACTGTTCTTCCCCATTGTAATGCTGCACACTGTTCTTCCCCATTGTAATGCTGCACACTGTTCTTCCCCATTGTAATGCTGCACACAGGGCTGGTGCAAGGTTTCTCGACACCCTAGGCAAAACTTTAACCTGCGCGCCCCCCCATATCATTATTACATATTCTTTTATAAGGTGTTACAAGTGTTTTGCAGCACCGTACATACGGCACACCCAAGAACAAAACAGGGTTCACAGAACTTAACATTACAGTAACTAAAAAACTAAAACCAGAGCACAGGTAACAAATAGCACCACAATTCTCAGTACACAATATTATTTTATCTATTAACAGTTTCTTACATAGCGCAGCAAAATCCGTTGCGCTTTACAATTGGAAACAACACTAATAAAACAAAACTGGGTATTAACAGAGAGGTAGGGAAGCCCTGTTCGCAAGCTTACAATCTACAGCTGAGATACAAGGAAGCAAAAGGTGCACCACTATGGGCAGGTAGCCACTGGAATAGATGAATTATGAACTGACGACATTGCCACCACGGATCCCATCAGAGCCCCCCATACTCCGCCATTACAGTCCAGGTCCCCAGGATATCCATACTTGAGTCCAGATAGCTACATCAAAGAGAGGTACTAAATCACCTGTGCTCAAGCATGGCTACTAAGTCACCTGTGCTAAAGCATGGCCATCCCCAAACCCGGACTGGATGGCGGAGTATGCGAAATTCTGTCTCACATTTAAAAAAGCCAGATCTAAACAAAAATAAGAATTTACTTACCGATAATTCTATTTCTCGGAGTCCGTAGTGGATGCTGGGGTTCCTGAAAGGACCATGGGGAATAGCGGCTCCGCAGGAGACAGGGCACAAAAGTAAAGCTTTTACAGGTCAGGTGGTGTGTACTGGCTCCTCCCCCTATGACCCTCCTCCAGACTCCAGTTAGGTACTGTGCCCGGACGAGCGTACACAATAAGGGAGGATTTTGAATCCCGGGTAAGACTCATACCAGCCACACCAATCACACCGTACAACTTGTGATCTAAACCCAGTTAACAGTATGATAACAGAGGAGCCTCTGAAAGATGGCTTCCTAAACAATAACCCGAATTAGTTAACAATAACTATGTACAAGTATTGCAGATAATCCGCACTTGGGATGGGCGCCCAGCATCCACTACGGACTCCGAGAAATAGAATTATCGGTAAGTAAATTCTTATTTTCTCTATCGTCCTAAGTGGATGCTGGGGTTCCTGAAAGGACCATGGGGATTATACCAAAGCTCCCAAACGGGCGGGAGAGTGCGGATGACTCTGCAGCACCGAATGAGAGAACTCCAGGTCCTCCTTTGCCAGGGTATCAATTTTGTAAAAATTTACAAACGTGTTCTCCCCTGACCACGTAGCTGCTCGGCAGAGTTGTAATGCCGAGACCCCTCGGGCAGCCGCCCAAGATGAGCCCACCTTCCTTGCGGAATGGGCCTTAACAGATTTAGGCTGTGGCAGGCCTGCCACAGAATGTGCAAGTTGAATTTTGTTACAAATCCAACGAGCAATCGACTGCTTAGAAGCAGGTGCACCCAACTTGTTGGGTGCATACAGTATAAACAGCGAGTCAGATTTTCTGACTCCAGCCGTCCTTTAAATGTATATTTTTAAGGCTCTGACAACGTCCAACAACTTGGAGTCCTTCAAGTCGTCTGTAGCCGCAGGCACTACAATAGGCTGGTTCAGGTGAAACGCTGATACCACCTTAGGGAGAAAATGCGGACGCGTCCGCAGCTCTGCCCTATGTCGAATGGAAAATTAAATAAGGGCTTTTATAAAACAAAGCCGCCAGTTCAGATACTCTCCCGGCCGAAGCCAGGGCCAGTAACATAGTCACTTTCCATGTGAGATATTTCAAATCCACATTCTTTAGTGGTTCAAACCAATTGGATTTGAGGAAATCTAAAACTACATTTAGATCCCACGGTGCCACCTTAGGCACCACAGGAGGCTGTATATGCAGTACTCCTTTGATAAAATCTGGACCTCAGGGACTGAGGCCAATTCTTTTTGGAAGAATATTGATAGGGCCGAAATTTGAACCTTAATAGATCCCAATTTGAGACCCATAGACAATCCTGATTGCAGGAAATGTAGGAAAACGACCCAGTTGAAATTCCTCCATCGGAGCACTCCGCTGCTCGCACCACGCAACATATTTTCGCCAAATACGGCGATAATGCTTCGCGGTGACTTCCTTCCTTGCCTTTATCAAGGTAGGAATGACTTCTTCTGGAATGCCTTTTCCTTTTAGGATCTGGCATTCAAACGCCATGCCGTCAAACGCAGCCGCGGTAAGTCTTAAAAAAGACAAGGACCCTGCTGAAGCAGGTCCCTTCTCAGAAGTAGAGGCCACGGATCGTCCGTGACCATCTCTTGAAGTTCCGGGTACCAAGTCCTTCTTGGCCAATCCGGAGCCACTAGTCTTACTCCTCTTTGCCGTATAATCCTCAATACCTTTGGTATGAGAGGCAGAGGAGGAAACACATATACCGACTGATACACCCAAGGTGTTACCAGCGCGTCCACAGCTATTGCCTGCGGATCTCTTGACCTGGCGCAATACCTGTCCAGTGTTTTGTTGAGGCGAGACGCCATCATGTCCACCATTGGTTTTACCCAACGGTTTAATAGCATGTGGAAAACTTCTGGATGAAGTCCCCACTCTCCCGGGTGAAAGTCGTGTCTGCTGAGGAAGTCTGCTTCCCAGTTGTCCACGCCCGGGATGAATACTGCTGACAGTGCTATCACGTGATTCTCCGCCCAGCGAAGGATCCTGGCAGCTTCTGCCATTGCCCTCCTGCTTCTTGTGCCGCCCTGTCTGTTTACATGGGCGACTGCCGTGATGTTGTCCGACTGGATCAACACCGGTCTTCCTTGAAGCAGAGGTTCCGCCTGGCTTAGAGCATTGTAGATTGCTCTTAGTTCCAGCATGCTTATGTGAAGAGACTTTTTCAGGCTCGACCACACTCCCTGGAAATTTCTTCCCTGTGTGACTGCTCCCCAGCCTCTCAGGCTGGCATCCGTGGTCACCAGGATCCAATCCTGCATGCCGAATCTGCGGCCCTCCAATAGATGAGCCTCCTGCAACCACCACAGAAGGGATACCCTTGTCCTCGGCGACAGGGTTATCCGCAGGTGCATCTGAAGATGCGACCCTGACCATTTGTCCAACAGATCCCTTTGCATGGAATCTGCCGAAAGGGATTGCTTCGTAAGAAGCTACCATTTTTTCCCAGGACTCTTGTGCATTGATGTACAGACACCTTTCCTGGTTTTAGGAGGTTCCTGACCAGGTCAGATAACTCCTTGGCTTTTTCTTCGGAAAGAAAAACCTTTTTCTGAACTGTGTCCAGAATCATCCCCAGGAACAGCAGACGAGTTGTGCTGCTTTAGCACCTCTTGAGATAGTGCTAAACCCATCTCTAGCTGTTCTCTGGACCTTGCCCTTATTAGGAGATCGTCCAAGTATGGGATAATTAATACGCCTTTTCTTCGAAGAAGAAATATTATCTCGGCCATTACCTTTGTAAAGACCCGAGGTGCCGTGGACAAACCAAACGGCAGCGTCTGAAACTGATAGTGACAGTTTTGTACAACGAACCTGAGGTACCCCTGTGTGAGGGGTAATTGGAACGTGGAGATACGCATCCTTGATGTCCAAGGATACCATAAAGTCCCCTTCTTCCAGGTTCGCTATCACTGCTCTGAGTGACTCCATCTTGAACTTGAACTTCTTTATGTACAGGTTCAAGGACTTCAGATTTAGAATAGGCCTTACCGAGCCATCCGGCTTCGGTACCACAAAAAGAGTGGAATAATACCCCTTCCCTTGTTGTAGAAGAGGTACCTTGACTATCACCTGCTGAGAATACAGCTTGTGAATGGCTTCCAAAACCGTCTCCCTTCCTGAGGGGGACGTTGGTAAAGCAGACTTCAGGAAACGGCGAGGTGGCTCTGTCTCTAATTTCAACCTGTACCCCTGAGATATTATCTGCAGGATCCAGGGATTTACCTGCGAGTGAGCCCACTGCGCGCTGTAATTCTTGAGACGACCGCCTACCGCCCCCGAGTCCGCTTGCGAAGCCCCAGCGTCATGCTGAGGCTTTTGTAGAAGCCGGGGAGGGCTTCTGTTCCTGGGAAGGAGCTGCCTGTTGCTGTCTCTTCCCTCGTCCTCTGCCTCGTGGCAGATATGAATAGCCCTTTGCTCTCTTATTTTTAAAGGAACGAAAGGGCTGCGGTTGAAAAGTCGGTGCCTTTTTCTGTTGGGGAGTGACTTGAGGTAGAAAGGTGGATTTCCCGGCCGTAGCCGTGGCCACCAAATCCGATAGACCGACCCCAAATAACTCCTCTACGCATCGCCTGTCCACTGTCGTGTCCATAAAGCTCTTCTGGCCGAAATGGACATAGCACTTACCCGTGATGCCAGTGTGCAGATATCTCTCTGTGCATCACGCATATAAAGAAATGCATCCTTTATTTGTTCTAACGACAGTAAAATATTGTCCCTGTCCAGGGTATCAATATTTTCGATCAGGGACTCTGACCAAACTACCCCAGCACTGCACATCCAGGCAGTCGCAATAGCTGGTCGTAGTATAACACCTGCATGTGTGTATATACCTTTTTGGATATTTTCCATCCTCCTATCTGATGGATCTTTAAGTGCGGCCGTCTCAGGAGAGGGTAACGCCACTTGTTTTGATAAGCGTGTTAGCGCTTTGTCCACCCTAGGAGGTGTTTCCCAGCGCTCCCTAACCTCTGGCGGGAAAGGGTATAAAGCCAATAACTTCTTTGAAATTAGCAGTTTTTTATCGGGGCACCCCACGCTTCATCACACACGTCATTTAATTCTTCTGATTCGGTAAAAACTACTGGTAGTTTTTTCACACCCCACATAATACCCTGTTTAGTGGTACCTGTAGTATCAGCTAAATGTAACATCTCCTTTATTGCCAAAATCATATAACGTGTGGCCCTACTGGAAAATACGGTTGATTCGTCACCTTCACCACCGGAATCAGTGCCTGTGTCTGGGTCTGTGTCGACCGACTGAGGCAAGGGGCGTTTTACAGCCCCTGACGGTGTTTGAGGCGCCTGGACAGGCACTAATTGAGTGTCCGGCCGCCTCATGTCGGCAAACGACTGCTTAAGCGAGTTGACGCTATCCCGTAATTCCACAAATAAAGGCATCCATTCTGGTGTCGACCCCCTAGGAGGTGACATCCTCATATTTGGCAATTGCTCCGCCTCCACACCAATAACGTCCTCATACATGTCGACACACACGTACCGACACACAGCAGACACACAGGGAATGCTCTATACGAAGACAGGACCCACTAGCCCTTTGGGGAGACAGAGGGAGAGTCTGCCAGCACACACCAAAAAGCGCTATATATGACAGGGATAGCCTTATGATTAAGTGCTCCCTTATAGCTGCTTTTATATTAATATATTGCCATTTATTTTGCCCCCCCTCTCTGTTATACCCTGTTTCTGTAGTGCAGTGCAGGGGAGAGACCTGGGAGCCTTCCTGACCAGCGGAGCTGTGACAGAAAATGGCGCCGTGTGCTGAGGAGATAGGCCCCGCCCCTTTTTCGGCGGGCTCGTCTCCCGCTATTTAGTACATTTAGGCAGGGGTAAATATCTCCATATAGCCTCTGGGGCTATATGTGAGGTATTTTTAGCCTTTTTAAAGGTTTTCATTTGCCTCCCAGGGCGCCCCCCCCCCAGCGCCCTGCACCCTCAGTGACTGCCGTGTGAAGTGTGCTGAGAGGAAAATGGCGCACAGCTGCAGTGCTGTGCGCTACCTTAAGAAGACTGCAGGAGTCTTCAGCCGCCGATTCTGGACCTCTTCTTGCTTCAGCATCTGTGAGGGGGCCGGCGGCGTGGCTCCGGTGACCATCCAGGCTGTACCTGTGATCGTCCCTCTGGAGCTTCATGTCCAGTAGCCAAGAAGCCAATCCATCCTGCACGCAGGTGAGTTCACTTCTTCTCCCCTCTGTCCCTCGTTGCAGTGATCCTGTTGCCAGCAGGAATCACTGTAAAATAAAAAACCTAAGCTAAACTCTCTAAGCAGCTCTTTATGAGAGCCACCTAGAATTGCACCCTTCTCGGCCGGGCACAAAAATCTAACTGGAGTCTGGAGGAGGGTCATAGGGGGAGGAGCCAGTACACACCACCTGACCTGTAAAAGCTTTACTTTTGTGCCCTGTCTCCTGCGGAGCCGCTATTCCCCATGGTCCTTTCAGGAACCCCAGCATCCACTTAGGACGATAGAGAAAATACATTGAAAATGCCAGACCCATAAGCAAATTGAAAAAGCCAAATCCACATAAAGATACACGGAAAAAAACAAATCCACATAATACATTGAAAAAAGCCAGATTCACTAAAAAAATATATATTGAAAACGACAGATTCACACAAACCACATTGAAACAAGCTAGATCTATGGCCCTCATTCCGAGTTGTTCGCTCTGTATTTTTTGTCGCATCGCAGCGTTTTTCCGCTTAGTGCGCATGCGCAATGTTCGCACTGCGACTGCGCCAAGTGAATTTGCTAAGAAGTTAGGATTTTTACTCACGGCTTTTTCTTCGCTCTGGCGATCGTAATGTGATTGACAGGAAATGGGTGTTACTGGGCGGAAACAGGCCGTTTTATGGGCGTGTGGGGAAAAACGCTACCGTTTCCGGAAAAAACGCAGGAGTGGCCGGAGAAACGGGGGAGTGTCTGGGGGAACGCTGGGTGTGTTTGTGACGTCTACACAGGAACGACAAGCACTGAACTGATCGCAGATGCCGAGTAAGTCTGGAGCTACTCAGAAACTGCGACGAGGTGTGTAATCGCAATATTGCGAATCCGTCGTTCGCAATTTTAAGAAGCTAAGATTCACTTTCAGTAGGCGGCGGCTTAGCGTGTGCAAAACTGCAAAAATCAGCTTGCGAGTGAACAACTCGGAATGACCCCCTATATACAAATGCATCTAAAAAATCCAGTTTTACATAAAAATACACCAAAAAGGTCTCATCCACATAAAGACATGTTGAAAAAAGCCAGATCCCCGATGCAGATCCACACAATAGACCAAAACAAAGTCAGATCCACCAAAAACACATAAAGCCAGATCCACATAAAAATACACAGAAAGACGCTAGATCCAGAAAAATACACAGAAAAAAAAATCCAGATCCACTGAAAATTCACAAACAACAAACCAGATTCACACAAAACCACACCCAAAATGCCAGACCCTCATTGAAATACATCTATAAGTTTCAGAGGCAATGTGGCAACAGGTTGGTGGACTGCGACCAGGAGACTGAGGTCATGGGGCGACCTGTGCGCAGATGCATGGGACAACTGGCTGCAACCAGTGGACAGATGGTGTAAGAGGGTGTCAGACTGTGTCAGGCGAGAGCCCGTGAGCAGGGGCAGTAGGTGTGTGGGTACAGGCTGCGACGTGAGGCAGAGGTCCCTGGGCGATGGGCTGTGACCGAGGTGAGCACATTCCTGGTCATGGGTGTTCGGCTGCGACTACGAGGCAGGGGCTTTGGGCTGACGGGCCCTGACTATGGAGGCAAAGGGTGTGGGATGATGGACTGTGATTGGCTGTGACCAGGGGACAGAGGAACCGATGGACGCCGACCGGGAGACAGGGACACAGGACATGATTAGAAAGAGGGCAGGAAAAAAAATACAACAAAAATGCCAATTTAACCCCTCCCACAGATCAAAAACACACCCCTGCGGTCGGTACAGGGTGACACACACAGAGGCAAAGGGTGTACAGTGTGTCCCACAAGGGGGGGGGGGGGGGGGGTAGGGGGCACAGGGCACCATAAACACAGAGGTGCAGGGGGTGCAAAGTGAATCACACATGGGGGGGTGGCAGGACAGGGTTTCACACACACAGGGGCAGAGGGTGTACAGTGTGCCATACATGGGGGAGGGCGGCACAAGGTGTCACACACACAGGGGCAGGGAGGCACAGGGGGCCACACACCATGGTGAGGGGAAGAGGACACAAACACACAGGGGCAGGGAGTACAGGGGCCACACACGGGGGGGGGGGGGGGGTTAGGAGGGCACAGGGCTCTCCAGTCACTCACCGCCGCATGTCCAATCAACCTCAGGTGCAGTGTAGCTCTCTCGCGGATCCAGACACAGCCCGAAGACTGTTAAGAATGCATTCACCGACTCACGTTGAGGAGACGTCCTCCTAGTACTCCCCTGGTACTGGGTGCTCCTGCCAGGGAGGGGGAGGGGGGGAGACAACATGTGTGAGCCAAACTGCGGAGGGGGGGGGCGGAGCTAGTAACAAGATACAGGAGGGGGGGGGGGGAGGCAACATGTGGGAGCCCAATTGCGGGGGGGGGGAAGCTGTGGGAGCTCAATTGCGGGGGGGGGGGGGGTGTTATTGGGGAAGCTAGCAGCAAGATACGGGGGGGGGAGGCAACATGGGGGAGCCCTATTCTGGGGGGAAGAGGAACCTATTAACAAGATGCAGGAAGGGGGGGAGAGGGAGCGGGTGCCTAATAGCCGTGAGAAGAGCCGGTGACAAGATGCAGGAGGGGGGAAGGGGGGAGGGAGGCAGCGGGAGCCCAACAGCTGTGGGGGGATCAGGTCACAAGATGCAGGAGGGGGACTCGGGGAGGCAGCAGGTACCATTCGGTGAGGGGGGCATGTGGACAACTAGTTGCAGGAGCCAATCGTGGGGGAGAGCGTCGGAGCGGGTAACAAGCCCAGTGGATGACTGATCCGTAAGCCACAACTCAGGGACACACACGCTGGAGCGGGTAATAAGATGCGGCAGCGGAGCGGCCCAGCGGGGAACTGCTTACAGAGCCCAAATGCAGGGTGGGGGCGGGACACCAGAGCGGGCATCATGACGACGACGCGCCGCGGGAGACAGCCAGCTCATAATGATAATGTAGGACTACTCGGGAGCACATGCTGCCTGCAGCAGCCTATTTGAACATTCCACTATGCAGGGCTGCACCGCAGCGGTACGTATATCTATGCCGGGTCAGGTGCTGCTATCGCAGAGGGAAGGGGGAAGGGGGAAGGGGGGAGGGGGGAGGGGGGGGGGTAGCGGCAGGGTTGCAAAAACAGGACTCCCTCACACAGTCAGTCACGCACGTTGAAGACAGACTTGGCGGGCGCCCACAAGCTGCTCCTCGTCTCTTAAAAAATAGGAGGAGTTTGGCTGAGCTGAAGCGTCTTTCATTCACTGGGCGGTGCCGCCCTCCAGTGGTCGCCGCCCACAGGCAGCTGCCTAAAGCTGCCTAGTGGTAGCGCCGGCCCTGGCTGCACACTGTTCCTCCCCATTGTAATGCTGCACACTGTTCCTCCCCATTGTAATGCCGCACACTGTTCCTCCCCATTGTTATGCCGCACACTGTTCCTCCCCATTGTAATGCCGCACACTGTTCCTCCCCATTGTAATGCCGCACACTGTTCCTCCCCATTGTAATGCCGCACACTGTTCCTCCCCATTGTAATGCCGCACACTGTTCCTCCCCATTGTAATGCCGCACACTTTTCCTCCCCATTGTAATGCCGCACACTGTTCCTCCCCATTGTAATGCCGCACACTGTTCCTCCCCATTGTAATGCCGCACACTGTTCCTGCCCATTGTAATGCTGCACACTGTTCCTCCCCATTGTAATGCTGCACACTGTTCCTCCCCATTGTAATGCTGCACACTGTTCCTCCCCATTGTAATGCTGCACACTGTTCCTCCCCGTTGTAATGCCACACACTGCCCCCTCCTTGTAATGCCACACACTGCCCCCCCATTGTAATGCAACACACACTGCCCCCCTCTTTGTAATGCCACACACTGCCCCCATCCATGTAATGCCATATACAGCCCCACCCCTTGTTATGCCACACACTGTCCTCCCCATTGTAATGTGACACACTGCCCCCCACCCCATTGTAATGCCGCACACTGTCCCCCACATTGCACCCCCTTCCCCCAACAATCAAATAAATGTTAAAAAAAAACACTGGCTCCAACCTCACTATAAAATTCAAGTTCCCTTCTCACCATCGGGCAGTGAAGAGCAGCATTCCATCCCAACATTGGAGCAGTGAGCAGAGCACCACGGAGCAGCACTAGGCGGGTGGGAAGGTGATGTCACATGGCGTGCGTGACCTATGAGTCATGCCGCGTCAGCATACATTAGGTCATGGCCCAAGCCGCAGAAGAGCTTTTTGGTACCGAAGCCCGACGCAGCGACTGCTGCAGCTGGCATTGGGGTGGTAGGCATCACTGGTGGGCGGGCAGCGGCACATCTGACAACCGCTTGCGGCACACTAGTGTGCCGCGGCACAGTGGTTGAAAAACGCTGCTTTAGAGACTGTAACTTTATGGACAATGGAAAAGCTTTTGCTCGCTATTTATAGCAATAGCACCGAGAGACATCAGACAACATGTACATCAAGACAAGACATCAGACAAGACCTCAATCGGCGACTGTTTATTTAAACTCACATAGTTTACGACTGCATTTATAATGATTGTTTCTTATCTTCATCTCTACAACCTCCAGGTAATGACACACATAGTCGACAGGGAATATAGACACATATATCAGCATTCACATGTTCCCCCCCCTTCATGTATCATCAACTAAATGAGCTCCCCATTTGTTGCAACCAAAAGGCGAAAAGAGCTCGGTAGAGTTTGACAGCCCATCCACAGACCCTTGATACGGGATAAGAAGGATTCAATATATACTTCGCAATACCTCGAAGCTTGATTTAAAACACGTACGAGCACGATGATACATGACCCCTCAAACATGGATTTCATACACACATGCTTTTACTATCTCACTAGGTCATACTTTTCCTACCTTCTCCTCTCCTCCCCTTACCCAATCATAAAAAGGTGTTTACATGATGATATATATTTTTCTGTTTTGTTTAGGAAGTGGCAGTTATTGGTGACTGCCAAAGGGTGGACTGTCAAAGTCGAAAAATATCGTTATTCTCATGCCTTGTACTAACCCCATGCGCTTGCCCGCTGCACGTGCACATTCTCTCCCGTGCGTGCGCATATTCGCAGTTGCGTTACGGCGCCTCCACGGATATGCGATCAAGCGCATGGTATGTGCATTTACGGTAGAGTTTGTGTGCGTCTGGCGGGCGACTCAATTGTCACATAGTTAATCCAAATAGTGCATTTTGTAGGTTATGGTCTCCTTAATAATATCAGTAAGTTTGTTTAGTGTAACTGGTTTATGGACAGAGAAATCCCTCTTTGCATGATACGAAGGGTCAGACAGGTTTTGAGCAGTGGTGTTTGGTATGCATAGTATATTATTAGAAACATTCCGGTATTGGTTTGAGAGAAATTAATCGCTCCTGCGAATAGTTATGTTTATAAGAAGTTTATGGACATTTACTATATTTGCAGTTCATTATCCATGCGGCGGGAATCCTGAGATTCCCTCCCACCTGAGCAGTATGAAATAGTCACAGCCCACCTGTTTGAATCAACCTATGACCTTTTGTTATAATGTAAGGACAGATTCCTGCGTCCAATGAACAATGAGATTGTAGGCCCCTTTGTAGTGTACTGTATGCAGTGTATATGAGGCAGCCAGCTTGGGCCAGCTCAGTCTACTCTCCACAAAAGGTTTTCATCACTGACTAACTTGAGAGCTGGTGACCAGGACTGCGCAGCGATCATTCCCCAGTGTGTAAGTCTTTCTCTGTAACCAACTTGTTCTCTGTTTGTATTTGCCATACTCTCTCTCTCTCTCTCTCTCTCTCTGTTATTGTTACGCTGTTGTATATTGTATATGTGTAGTTATTATGTTTAGATATTGATGTTAGCCTGTAGTGTATAAACTGTTAACTGTATTTTCCCCTTTTACATACTATAATCTCGTTAGTAAAGGTTTTGGAACCTTAGCAAGGTATTGTGTGTTTATTACATTGCTGAGAGTATTCAGAGCGTCTCAATCGCTCAAGAGGCTTTTATATAATAGAGGTTAATTAGCATTGCATTGTGTTCACATTACAAAACCAAGGTTTACAGTATAGGCTCAGCCTTTCATTGTGTTGCATACAAGGTTTACTGTGTGTCATCCTGTGAGCGTCTGCGCCGCTCGTGTTCCTCTTGTGGGCACAGCGTCCGCTACGCTAGTAGCGTAGCATTACGGTACTCGGAGCGCCTATAGCGTGCTCGATACCCAGCGTAAGCCGTGAGCGAACGTGTCGCTCGTGCGTCTCGACCACGGCCTAGCGTCTGCTACGCTAAGTGCGTACCCTTACGGTACCCCGTACGCCCATTGCGTACTGAGTCTCTTACCAATATATAGTGAATGTTATAAGATAAATATTTAGCTTTATCATAACTTATCTGGAACAAACCATGTTGCCATGCAAGGGGAGCAAATACATTTTTACTTTTTTCTGTGCAGGGTAAATACTGGCTGCTTTTGCATGTAGCCCACAAATGTTAGATAGCTTTATTTTTACGCTGCATTTTTTATTTCAGTTTCAACACACCTGCAGCGCAACATGGTTATGCCCAGGTTCACAGTTACTTGTTTTTTTAAATTTTTGCTTCACTTGCAAATCGGTATCAGGCCCGCAGTTCAGCTCAGCATATATCTGAAAGGTCATTGTCATGCTCTGTTATGCAAATGCAAGACATATGGCACATGTGACACCTCACATTCATGTTTCGTAGATATGCTTCTTAGTAAGTGGGAGTTGTATCAAACCTTGGAGAGAGATCCAGTGGGGGAGATCAAGCACTAACCAACCAGATCCTGTCATTTTTTAAACAAAGGTTCCCATTTATCAGGGGTGACTGTATCTAGGGGTCCGAGCGCCCCTGACAAAGTAAGGGATTGGTGCTCCCCCTCCCTGCCACCACATTTTGGTGCTTTGTGCTAGTACAAACACTGGTGCCCCCTTCCCCCATATTTTATGGAGGGGCAGCACTCAAAAAAGTGGCATGGCCTTGTGGTGAAGGGGCATGGCCACACAATGGTACCTCTAATTCAAATGATTCCACACAGTAGTGCCCCTTACTCACATTACACCACATATTAATATCTCGTATTCATAATATATCACACAGTAGGGCCTGTTATTTACTTTACACCACACAGTAACCCCTTAGACGTTATGACACACAGTAATCCCCTTGTTCACATTATACCACACATTAGTCCTACACAGTAGTAGTGCACCTTACACATTATGCCATACAGTAGTGCCCCTTACACATATGCCACATGATAGTAATTGCCCTGCGTGCCGTCAGTGGGGGTTTTCAGGGGCAAACGCAGGAATTACCGGGGGGTGGGGGTTCCATATATATATATGTGTCCTCTTATATTGTTGCTGCTTACCCCGGCACTGCAGCGACACATGAATCACCTCCCGCAGCAATTAGCTCACAATTGTCCTGCTACTAGTCGCAGGAGCGTGCTTACACACACTCCCTCTAGTGCCACAGAGTATCAGTAAAAAAAACTATGGGTAGCGGAAGCATAGCTTCCTGCTATCCCCGCTGACTAAGCTCCTCCAACTCTTCCTTCTGTGGGTAATGGAAGCATCGCTGCCTACTGCCTGCATCTGCAATGAAATAAATATATATATATATATATATATATATATATATATATATACACAAAGGGTAGGTGCGGCACTCCAATGAAGCAATCGTATAGCTTAATAAAACACAACGTTTCAATGCCGTTTATTTAGGCATTTTCATCAGGATATAACAAAAACATAAAGCAACCTACCTTATATAGCAAGTATCACCCAGTGAAGTGCCAATTACCGCAACGGGACTGCACACCCGGCGGGAGCGCACTGAAAATGACGTAATGACGTCCTGTAGAAGGAAGTCATACGACACGTGTAAGAACCGTCACCATGACAACACTTATCAACATACCAGCTGCCGTACGCTACTATAATGTGGCTGTTAACTTTGGAATAAATGCAAATAGAAAAATAGCAGTGTATATAATAAAATGTTACAATGCCATATATAACTAAGAGCAATCGCCTAGTCGATACATACAAATAGATAGCTGGTAAATCAAACAGACATTAGGTTAGGAGCAAAAGACAAAAAAATTCATATAGCATAAAATATAAACACAGTAATTGAAGCTGTTAATCTATCAAGATGACATATTAATTACTACTGGCTAATATGCTGATCCCCGACTGCTCATTTAAACCACCAGGGGTAAGGGTTCCTAGCCGATGGATCCAGCGAGCCTCAAACTGCAAAAGCTTCAGGCCACGATTACCACCCCTTAAAGAAGGGGGCACATGGTCAATCATCCGATATCTAAGGGTAGTAAGATTATGAGATGCAAGCAAGAAATGTCTGGCCACAGGTAAGTCACTTAATGGCTAACTTAATTGATGACCTATGGGCGGCCATCCTTTCTTTAAAAGGACGTTCGGTTTTCCCAATATAAGACAAGCCGCATGGGCAGATAATTTGGTACACTGTAAATGTGGAGTTACACGTCAATCTATGACGAATATGTAAAATCTTCCCAGTGTGAGGGTGGTAGAAAGTCCCACCAGGGATTAAAAACCTACAAGTGACACATGTACAACGAATACAGCCCAGACTACCTCTATATATACTAGGTGGAATTTCAGAAATATCCGACCTCACTAGGATGTCACGCAGACTCCGGCCACGTTTATAGCATGAC
This sequence comes from Pseudophryne corroboree, assembly GCF_028390025.1. NCBI lineage: Eukaryota > Metazoa > Chordata > Amphibia > Anura > Myobatrachidae > Pseudophryne > Pseudophryne corroboree. The sequence continues at coordinate 757,020,718 of NC_086448.1, forward strand.
ATAAGTTTTGTATCGGTTAAGTTACAATCAGGATCTGACTTTATGATGGGCCAGTGTTTCTTTGAAATCAGACTAATAGTCTGACTGGCTGGAGTATACTGTGTAACCCAGGGCATAATGCGTGTTTGATCAACTTTTTTAGGATGTAAAAGTAATTCAGTGTCAAGTGCCAGGGCCTTGGATTTAGCTGCCTGTAATAAAGATGGGTCATATCCTCGTTCTAAAAATTTTTGGAATAGAGTATCGATTTGAACTATAGCTTGTGTAGAATCGGATGTAATACGTCTAGCCCTTAAAAATTGAGAATAGGGAAGGCCTTTAACAAGAGACCTGGGATGGCAACTAGTAGACAAGAGAAGGTTATTGCGATCAGTGGGTTTAGTATACAAATCTGTGGAAATAAGCCCATCACAAATAGATATTGCTACATCCAAAAAGTGTATTTTGTCAGAACTATAATCAAAAGTAAATTTTACAGGGCTCTCACCAGCATTATGAGAATTAATGTGATCGATTAGAATACTACTGTCGCCCTTCCAAAAGATCAGGAGATCGTCTATATAACGGCAGAAAAAAATAATGTTCGAAAAGATGGCAGGATCTGAAAAGAACACTGACTGTTCAACATCAAACATGAAAATGTTGGCGTATGAGGGGGCTACCGCCACCCCCATCGCACAACCAATTAGTTGAAGATAGAATGCACTATCATAAAGAAAAAAATTACGTGTCAAAATAAACTGTAATAATGTCAAAACAAATGTGATTGCTGGACCATTATAATCAGCCTGATCATTCAAAAAACGACCCACAGCTGCCAAACCCATCTCGTGCGGAATGACAGTGTATAAACTGGTAACATCAATTGTGAACATCACTGTATCAGGATCTAGTCTGGGGAGAGCTCTCAATTTAATCAACAAGGACGTAGTATCTAAAAGATATCTAGGATGTTTTGTAATAAATGGCTGTAACAGGCTATCTAAATACACAGAAATGGGTTGTGACAAACCACCCCGGGCCGCAATAATTGGTCTACCCGGGGGGTCTGTGACAGATTTATGTATTTTCGGAAGGGTGTAAAATAGTGGAGCCAAAGGGAATGCAGGTAATAATGCTTTGCTCAGTTGATCAGTGATAGTTCCATTTTCAAAAGCAGTATGTAGAATGGTCGATAGTTCTCTTTTAAACAGTACCGTGGGATCTTGAGGCAGTCGCCTATAGGTGATACAGTCATTAAGATGTGCTGCTACTTGGAGTTTATATTGAGCAAGATCCTGTATGACCAGGGCACCCCCCTTATCTGCTGGACGAAAGATCAAAGATTTATTCTTAGATAGATTGTCCAAAGCCAGCTGTTGTCCAGGGGTTAGATTTTGGCGCTGTGGGGGTAACTGAGGTATCGCCATCTGTGTTTCCTCGTCCAAAAGGCGCATGAAGGTCTTGATGGAGGGATTAAAGGACTGAGGTTCGAATGTAGATTTGGGGAGAATTTTAGATAATTGCGGAGGAAGCTCCATTTTAGAGGTAGCTTCATTATCAACTTGAATATTGGCAGTGGTGTCACGTTTACCATAAAACTCACTAAGTTTCAGTTGGCGGTGCAATTTATGTTTCTCCACATTCCAATCTAACATGTTAAACCTCGTAGACGGTACAAACGATAAACCTTTGGATAGTACTTCTATTTCTATCCCAGACAGTTCGTATGATGACAAATTAACGATTACGTTTTGTTTGCAGCTTTTCCTCCACGTCCTCTGCCTTTTGTTTTGGCCGCCCCTCCGGGTGTATCGTCGTCGTCGCGGGAATATCGTGCCCGAGTCGTGACCCCTAAAGGGTCAATTTGGCCTCGTTTAGTGCTCCTTTTGTTGCTTTTAGTATTACGGTCATTATCACTTGATGAATAAAAATCCGTAGAAGAGTCCACTTGATATTCACCCTTACCTCTATTACGTCTAAAAAAGGGCTTCTTGTAATCATTACCCCTAGCTGGGTATGTCCATTGATAGACAGTATTCAGCTCATAGTCAGTGTCCACCTTAACCTGTTTAGCCTTCTTGAATTTAATAAGATCCCTCTTATACACCTGCAGTTGTGCATTTAGTTTGGCATACCAATCAGTATTAGCGTCTTCAATGAGGTTAGGTTTATGGATGGTTTCAAATGAATTAACCTTTTCTTGCATGATATTAACCTCTTTATTAGAAAACTCTATTATGAGTAACATGAGGTCAAATGAGCATTTATTAACAATGGACACCCACTTCCTGCAAAATGCAGGATCATGCTTTCCTATAGTGGGGCCATTGCGGACTCGCAGTCCTCTGGGAATTTTTTTAGCCCTATAATAATGCTCTGTGCTAGTACAAACACTGGTGCCCCTTTCCCCCATATTTTATGGAGGGGCAGCACTCAAAAAAGTGGCATGGCCTTGTGGTGAAGGGGCATGGCCGCACAATGGTACCTCTAATTCAAATGATTCCACACAGTAGTGCCCCTTACTCACATTACACCACATATTAATATCTCGTATTCATAATATATCACACAGTAGGGCCTGTTATTTACTTTACACCACACAGTAACCCCTTAGACGTTATGACACACAGTAATCCCCTTGTTCACATTATACCACACATTAGTCCTACACAGTAGTAGTGCACCTTACACATTATGCCATACAGTAGTGCCCCTTACACATATGCCACATGATAGTAATTGCCCTGCGTGCCGTCAGTGGGGGTTTTCAGGGGCAAACGCAGGAATTACCGGGGGGTGGGGGTTCCATATATATATATGTGTCCTCTTATATTGTTGCTGCTTACCCCGGCACTGCAGCGACACATGAATCACCTCCCGCAGCAATTAGCTCACAATTGTCCTGCTACTAGTCGCAGGAGCGTGCTTACACACACTCCCTCTAGTGCCACAGAGTATCAGTAAAAAAAACTATGGGTAGCGGAAGCATAGCTTCCTGCTATCCCCGCTGACTAAGCTCCTCCAGCTCTTCCTTCTGTGGGTAATGGAAGCATCGCTGCCTACTGCCTGCATCTGCAATGAAATATATATATATATATATATATATATATATATATGTTGCACTCACATGGACTTCCAGACAAAAAACACACACTGTAGCCGCAGTTTGATTTGACTGCGGCTACAGTAATTGTTATTTATCTGGAAGTCCGTGTGAGTGCCACCTCTAATCACCACTGCATTGCTTCTATCTGTGGATGGCGCTGGGGTATCTGAATCCTTATGTAGAGTGTCGGTTGGTTCTTTTGTAATTCTAATCAAAAACAGATGGGTCCATGTTTATCTTGACCTTTAATAGGATTAACTGAGATTGAGCAGTCGGATTTAATCCCCTGCTGTAATGACTTAATCCCCTGCTGTATTGTTCTCTGTATTGTATTGCAGCTGAGAACAATAGATGAAGGGTTTATGTTAATAAACCATGTTGTGCCTAGGTGCAGCAAACTAGCCAACATAACCGTGGACCCATCAGGATATATTTATAGAGTATATACAAACTATATATACTGTATATACACATATATACATACTATATATATATATATATATATATACACATAGTGGGTTTGGACAGCCGCCGATTGTGCAAGTTGACCCACTTAAAAAGATGAGAGAGGTCTGTAGTTTCCATCATAGGTACACTTCAACTGTGAGAGACAGAATCTGGAAAAAGAAAAACCAGGAAATCACATTGTATGATTTTTAAACAATTTACTGGCATATTCTTGTGGAAAATAAATATTTGGACATCTACCAAGCAGCAAGATTTCTGGCTCTCACAAACCTGTTACTTCTTCTTTAAGAAGCTCTTCTATCCTCCACTCGATACCTGTATTAATGGCACCTGTTTGAGGGTATGGACAGGTGTCTTTTATACAGATAACCAGTTCAAACAGTCAGACTGCTACCTCTCCACCATGGCCAAGACCAGAGAGCTGTCTAAGGACACCAGGGAGAAAATTGTAGAGCTGCACAAAGCTGGGATGAGCTACTCGACAATAGGCAAGCAGCTTGGCAAGATGAGATCAACTGTTGGCGCAATTATAAAAAAATGGAAGAAATACAAGATCACTGACAATCTCCCTCGACCTGGGGCTCCATGCAAGATCTCACCTCGTGGGGTATCAATGATCTTGAGAACGGTGAGGAATCAGCCCAGAACTACAGGGGGGACCTGGTCAATGACCTCAAGAGAGCTGGGACTACAGTCACAAAGGTTACCATTAGTAGATCCTACGCTGCAAAGGTCCCCCTGCTTAAGCCAGCACATGTCCAGGCCCGTCTAAAGTGTGCCAGTAACCATCTGGATGATCCAGAGGAGGATTGGGAGAATGTAATGTGGTCAGATGAGAGCAAAATCAAACTCTTTGGTATAAACTACACTCGCCGTGTTTGGAGGGAGAAGAATGATGAATGGCATCCCAAGGACACCATACCCATTGTGAAGCATGGGGGTGGAAACATCATACTTTGGGGCTGCTTTTCTGCAAAGGGGACAGGCTGACTGATCCGTATTAAGGAGATGATGAATGGGGCCATGTATCGTGAGATTTTGGACAAAAACCTCCTTCCCTCAGTAAGAGCATTGAAGATGGGCCGTGGCTGGGTCTTCCAGCATGACAATGACCCCAAACACACCACCTGGGCAACTAAGGAGTGGCTCCGTAAGAAGCATTTCAAGGTCCTAGAGTGGCCTAGCCAGTCTCCAGACCTCAACCCAATAGAAAATCTGTGGAGGGAGTTGAAAGTCCGTGTTGCCCGGCGACAGCCCCAAAACATGACAGATCCAGAGAAGATCTGCATGGAAGTGTGGGCCAACATACCTGCTACAGTGTGTGCAAACCTGGTCAAGAACTACAGGAAACGTTTGACCTCTGTAATTGCCAAACGAGGTTATATTACAAAGTATTGAATTAAACTTTTTGATTGTCCAAATATTTATTTTCTGCAAGAATATACAAATACATTTTTTAAAAATCATACAATGTGATTTCCTGTTTTTTTTTCAGATTCTGTCTCTCACAGTTGAAGTGTACCTATAATGGAAATTACAGACCTCTCTCATCTTTTTAAGTGGGTCAACTTGTACAATCAGTGGCTGTCCAAATACTTTTTTGCCCCACTGTATGTGTGTGTGTATATATATATATATATATATATATATATATATATATATAAACAAAATATCCAAATTGCGCTAACACTTGATTGTAAAACCACCCAAGGTACAATAATCCTTGGGGGAGTTGGCAGCTAATCCCAGACAGGTCCAAATACGTATGGAAATGCAAAGATTGTCAGAGAAGCGCTCAAATTCACTTGAAAGTTCTTATAAATTATTTTTGCACTTTTCTTTCAAAAGTTCTTATAATAATTTTGAAAGTGATAATTTTTAGTAAAAAAAAAATGTTTTCTTAGTAGAAATGTTTTAATAATAAAAAAAATAAAAAAATTATTATGACTTTTTTTAACTAAAAATATCACTTTAAAAAATTATTATAAGAACATAATTATTAAGAAAATATCATACAATTGACCAGTGCTTATTGTGGCTATACATTTTTGTATAGTAAAAAGCTGTCAAATCTTCACAGTAGAACTATCCTCCCATATGATCTAAAAAGTAATCTTTTTGTATAGAAGCTAGAAGTTGAACTATCATCAGCCGTAATCAATTTCTGAGTACGATATTTTGTGCTAATCAGTTTTACTTATTAGCCACTATGCCACCACTCTTCCTTTGTATTGCCACTTTTTATTGTTTTTTTATGATTGTATATTATATGAACAAAGTATGATTTGATTTCTTGTTCAAAGACACCCCTGAGGAAGTCTTATAGATGAAACGCGTTGGATGCCAATCTTAGACTAAGTGGGTGGACAGGCTGCCTTAGGAGCTCCTCCCAGCTGGGGGAGACAGCATGTCCCAAGTGTTACCAACTAACCCACTAAGGTCAAGATTAATGTAAGAGTCTTATCCAATTTTTAACAAAAACTTTTTAATAAATTTTTTGGAAGAATATGAACTAATGAGTGGTATTGTTGTTGGGTGATTTGGTGCAAGGGTCTGTTTCAGAGGTACCAGCTCCATCTAACTACCGTTCTGAAAGAAAAGTGCAACAAGAATTTATAAGAACTTTCAAGTGAATTTGAGCGCTTCTCTGACAATCTTTGCATTTCTATATATATATATATATATATATATATATATATATACAGTATATATAATGTACAATCAGAGGTGGCACTCTCAGGACTTTGCTGAAAATATGTAACATATTTTCAGCAAAGTCCTGAGAGTGCCACCTCTGATTATACCTGTCTATATTTGGCTGTAGAAACAGCCGTGGAAGGCACCAAGACCATACTGGATTAATGAAAGCTGGAGGGCTGGCTTGAACTTTGTATAGAGCACACACATCTAAACAGACACACAGCTACTGAGCTACTGTACATCTCACCTTGGCCAGCGTGACAGAAACCAGGCCGAAGAGAGCTGCTGTTGGGGCTGGACAGCATGCATCCTGTATACAGAGAGCTCTGCCAAGCAGAGCTCTCTGTAGCAGTGGCTCCGATCGCGAACGCGTTCGTGATCGCTGCTTTTTCTGCGTCTGTGGGCAGGTGTGGGAGAGGGACATGCCGCATCCGGGTGTGACTCTAATCCCTGGCCATGGGTGGCTGCGCCCCCCTTTGGGCGGCGCCCTGGCGACTGCCATCCTAGCCAAGGAGTAGATACGCCCCTGCCATTTATTAATGATCCTCGTTACCAGCAGCATATTTCGTTCAGTGATACTAATGATTATATCACTGGTATTTAACATTACTTACCTCTACTCAATGGTGTCATCCACTCTACCTGAGCCGGCAACGGAGTACTATGTAACGCACATGCGTGGCGGTCAGTCTGTACATGTATACTACACTTTCACCTGGCGGGGACCTGAGTGGGCCTGGAAGGGCTGTTAGAAGCTGATTGGGTGGTACTTAATCTCTCTCCATTCTATGATACATCTCACCCTAACAGGCAGATGTTGAATGAGTGCATTACCACATAGGGGTTTCATTTCTAAGTATTAGGTTCTTACACCTGTCACTTCCAATCATGTTTATGCCCAATATTTAAATGGGCAATGATTTTACAAGCAAAACACGACTAGTAAAAGTATTGCTCTTTTAAATTTCAGGCATAATACAATTGGAAGTGATGGGATTTATAACCCTTCATTCATATCCCTTTTTCCACTGTGTAGCACGGCTGCAACCCGTGCTGCAGCCCCCTTTCACACAGCGCTCACCAAACCGGCATATTGGTGACGCTGCTAGTGACAAGGCAGGGGCGGCGCTGGGAGATCACATGAATGCCCCCACGCATTTACCAGTGTTTAAAAAGCTAGTGGAAAACGGGTATTAGTAAATAAACCCCACAGGGCACATGGAATCAAGATTTGGTTACTGAGGGGTCTGATTATTTTAGTCTGACAGGGTTTTTTGTGCTTTGTATTTTTTGTTTGTTTGGGGGGGGGGGGGGGGGGGGCAAATTACTGCCTTGCCCCGGGTGATGAAAATCCTAGTTTCGGACCTGCCAAGGCACTAGGGCTTTACATGGAGAAAAAGACTAAAACTCCATCCAGCTAAACTAAGTTGTGACAAAGTCTGAGTGTTTCTATAGGGCTTGTGAAGGACGTCACATCCTCCATGTTCATATAAAAGTCCAATCGTTGACATCAATACCAAATCAAAGGGGCAACCACTGAACGCTAACGAACTGGGACAACCCCTCTTGCTACATTATTCATATGTTTAAAGATGATTTTTTTTATTGTGGGATATACAGTAGGGGTGTCCGAGTCCAAAAGTTACCAGAAGTCAGGTCCAGTCTGGACCTGGGAACCCAGGATTTTGGACGACAGTGTTATAATTTTGGGGGGCAGTCCCACTTTGTTGATCAGAGTCTCTCTATTGTTGCCACATCTCCAGTACAGAGGGGACACAGTAGGGAAAAGTATGTAATGTGACTAGGCACCTGTACCACTACATCAAAAGTTTTTATTGAGTTTCAAGTACCTCTGGGCTAGAAGAATATGCAAAGGTTATTTGACAAGCTTTTCCCAGTGTACGTGTATACCACAGTGGATGTGGTCATCTTCCCTTGCTTCACAAAATGCGGGTTAAGAGGAAAGTGGCCATGTAAGAGGAACTGATAGATACCAGAAATTATGCAGAGGGATCTGTGGGTTGAGAACACAGTCTCAAATGGAGTAAGGGCCCTATTGAATCGAGAAATTCCCCTGAGGCAAAGTGGTGTACCTGAAAATAAAACCAGCAATCTCATTCAGGAATACCAGAAGACATACAGAGTTCTGAGAAGGACCTAAACACCCCATTAATATCCAGATGATCAAGTCTGGTAATACATGCCTTCCTCCATAAGATTGCCACCCAGTCTGATGTGCCAGTAGGGAAGAGAGGGTTATCAAGAATGGGCGTGAGTGAAGATATCTCAGAGGAGAGGCCTACCGTTGGAGGACCAAGCCTATAATTTTAGAGCACCACAGCAGGTTGTACAGGCAAGGATCCATAGAGGAGGACTACAATTTCATCCACTGCTTCCCTGCTGTACCCCTGGACGCAACTAAGATCCTAGGTAAGACTGATGCCTGATAATAGGCCAAAATCATAGGTAGTTGCAGACCACCCTGAGTATTTTAACCATGAATGGATTATTTTTTTCTTTTTGCATAAAAGGTCAAATAAAAAAATAAAAAATGTCTGGTATGGTTCCAGTTTGTTCTGATCATGTTGCTCACTGTATTTGTTCTCCATAAACAAAAATACTCAAAACAATACATTTTTATGCCTATTTAGGGATATATTCATCCAGATGTCCTCAGTATTTATAACACAAATATTTTCATTTACTTCTGAGTTTGCTTTATATGTAGAAAGTTATCCTTTTTTACAAACTGACTATTTTTAACGCTTGAAGTGAAAATTGGAGACGCACCCTGGGCACAGGCCCAAGGCACTGCATGCAGATGAACTTAGTTTTACGTGTACAAGCTGCATTGTGCCACCTGGTAGCATGTTTTGCACCCATAAGCTTTGGCCAGTGATTTCCCACACTTAACCTGATGCCTTTGACATGGCCCTATGCTTTAATGAAGGTGGTGTCTCACTTGGTCTTCCTCTTTCGACGTTGCTCCATAGAGCCAGTGTTCATCAATGCTTGAGCAAAGGATGCTTTGAAATCCAACTGATTCTTGTAATTGAAACCAGCCATCCGATACAGCAGCCATGCATTTACACAGGTCACGTCAAGAGTGAAAGAACACCTGAATCTCCTGTTTTTGCACCCGTGTGGGTACATCACCACGCACTGATCCATGTGGCATATACAGTATGGCTATTATATGAGGAACATATTTATATTAGGCCTATATGTCAGGATAAGCCTTACAGGCAGTATGGATCCTTATTCTGCATGACGTCAACTGAAGTGGACATATGACTCTACTCCAGCATTAAAAATTTTTTTTTTTTCGATCAAAGCATCTACCATATTATGCACTAAACATTACTTTTCTTTAAATATTTTTTTTTAACCTGATCTGATGTCTGAGTAAAAATATTTTACAGAAATCCCTGAAGTGTTCAGTGCTGGTGAACTTTTCTCACGCATTTAATTTTCACTTTATTGTTTTTTTTGTAGGAATTAAAAGCTGCCACTAGGTGGCGTACCTTCTAAGTTTAGTGGAGGTCCAAAGAGGAGGACACCATGCCAGAAGAAAGTTTATATAGGAGAAAATGACTTAAAAACAGCTGTCCACTGTAGTGGCCTCTATGCATGAAAGGGTTAATAAATAATCACACATTAATAATTGTTGTGCCTTAGCAAGAAATAAATATACTTGTATACCCCGAGATGCTCAGATTCACATAAAACAGCACAAAATGGCAGTTACTGGGGTATTTTATAAGTACTAAAGCAAATAGTATAATAACCGTTAATTAGTATATTACGTTAATAAGTATAATAAAGTAATATTCAGAGGTGCAAAGCATTTTATAGCTGCAGTTATAGTTATGTAACCTGGGTATGTTACAGCCTCATGTGTAGTGTAATAGATGCTACATTATAATATGTCAGTGTGTCCACTGTCAGGTATTAGCTACTATCTCCAATGCAGTATAATCCTACAGCCACTGCTGTGAGATATACTGTATGGAAGAATTATAGAGTAGTAACACGCTGTCTTGTTGGACAGATATATTTTAGTAATAACTAATTGATCAGATATCAATGATCAGTATGTGCTGAGGAGGCAATCTTACCAATGGGGCTTTCAGAGGTTTATCATGCCTTTCACAGCACTGGCGAGCTTGAATATGACACCAACCATGGCCATACTTTGAATCCGACCAATCATAAATGTCCCTTTTGAATTTGGTGCTTCAGACTGCCAATCCCAATCATGCGTGATTAGCTTGTCACATTTAGCACTGCCCCTCTGCCTCTTTAGGTTAGACACCACAAGAAGAGAGAAGGCAATTTGCCAGTATCCAGCAGTGATAGTGGAAGGCCCAAGAAAATAATCAGAAGATGCTGTGGTCATGACAGAAGACCTGGGGGTGGCAGTAGAAGACTCCCAAACTTTGCTTTGAAGACAGTAGCTATCATCAAGGGGCAAGGAAAGGACCAAGAACTAAAGAGGGCATTCGATGGTGGAAGCAAAAAGAGCTATAGGAAGCTTCCCACACTGGCATCTCCCAACAGAATTGGAGGGTTGTTTTGCAAAGAAGCAAAAAAAGAAGACTACTTTTGTGTCTCTCTGGGGCACACTTTGTTATTGATTGACTAATTGGTGAAATGATAGTACTTGTACAATGTATGTGCAAAAATAAATAAAACTTAACTTTTATTACTTTAGACAGACGAAAAGACAATAAAATTACAAAACTATTGCTGTATATAAATAACAGCAAAAAAAAGATTAAAACAAGTATTAAATAACAATATGGTGATATGTCACTCACTGGATGTAAAGTAGGTGGCAGAAAATTTAACAGCACACCCACTGGTTGTGAGTGAGTATTTATGTTCGACGTTAGTCTGAGAGCGAAAGTATAGAAATTCTTGTTATCTCGATCAACTTATGAATTGATATACACCTGTATATTCATAAGAGAGATTCAAGAAAAACCGGCTTTAAAGAATCCGGACTCCCACCGGACTGGTCAGCTTAGGTAAATATACTGCAATAATGTTTAGGATGGAATTCACTGGTCAGCGGAAGGTATATTCCTTAATACAACAGAAGTAAGCAACTGTGGGCTCTGTATGCCTACCTATTATTCCCTATAGGCCACCATGGTCTCGCATTAGGCCGTGGCATATATGAAGTTGAATACTAGGCCCTTGGCATGCATAAACTCTGCATTATGCTGTTGCCTTATATTAAAAATGTCAGTAGGCACATGAACCAATTACATTCAGACAGTAGGGCCATGTCATTGTTACACCTATAAGGTGTCTCTGGTGTGAGGGAATTACCAACCCCCAGACCATTCACTGGACCGCAAGGAGTTAGGAGTTTTCATTATTAAAATCGGTTTTCCACCAAACCCAATCTCCATTTTGGTCCCAAAACAGGGAAGACTGCCAAGTCATATTATATAAGACCCTTTCCTCCTTTAATTCCTAAGGAATTAGGGCTATAATGAGACTAGAGCTGATCAGCATTATGTAAAAATGAATTGGGAATCCAGAGCCCAGGTTCTCATGAGAAAAACTAATTTCAGTAGGCATTGTGTTCAGGTGGCAAATAGGCCATACCCCCAGTAGAAGGTCACCGAGGTCTGAGGCTAAAAGTAAACCCAGTGAAGGTCACCCATGCCCAGACCACTGTTTTCCTGGACCAAGGACATGCAGCGCTAATTTTTCTGTTCTCCCTTTGGAGAGATGTTGGTCTTGTGTGTGTCCAAGTACAACTGTGACAGATCGGATGTAGTGCCTGTCTGAGACACTTTAGTATTAAAGTGAGCGCCCAAGGGCTGGCCCCTGTCTGTTTTACACAGACAGGATCACCTTGTTGTGAGTACAGCTGGAAAACTCCATCTCATCTACCCTCATAAACTAACATCTACACCCAGTTTAGGATTAGGCAGATTGGCATTTCCATCAGCATGATAATAGGCTCTCAGCTCAACTGGAGGATACTGTAAGTCCCAGTTGTCCTATTGTGGACTACTCATTAGAGATGCTTGAACATATAACTTCAAGCACAATTACATTGCAGTTTTTAGGAGAAACACAACCTCTAAATACATTTTTTAGTTTTTGCTTGTGCTGCAAGGGCATCCATTTAAAAAGAGACAGACATGAACTATGCATTTAATAGTACATTGAATGCCTCAGTTGCTGCTATGTAAGGTGGAAATTTAACAAAGACAGGAATGTTGGTATGTCTCAAACATTTATTATGACAGAGCACCCTCACTAAGTAATGGCTGTTTTCTGGCCACTCTTACATAAAGCCCAGCTCTATGGAGTGTATGGCTTATTGTGGTCAAATGCGCAGATACACCAGTCTCTGCTGTGGAACTCTGCAGCTCCTTCAGGGTTACCTTTGGCCTCTGCGCTGCCTCTCTGATTAATGCCCTCCTTGCCCGGTTTGAGTTTTGGTGGCCGGCCCTCCAGCAGGTTTGTTGTGGTACCATGTTCTTTCCATTTGAAAATGATGGATTTGATGGTTCTCCGGGATCATCAAAGATTCGGATATTATATTTATAACCTAACCTTGACTTCTACTTCTCAACAACTTTGTCCCTGACCAGTTTGGAGAGCTACTTGGTCTTCATAATATGATGTGTCTTGCTTAGTGGTGTTGCAGCCTCTGTAGCCTTTCAGAAAAGTTGTGTTTATACTGACAGATCATGTGACTCTTATAGGCCCTACACACTGGCCGACATGACTGCACGATATGAACGATCTCGTTCATTAATGAACGAGATAACGTTCATATCGTGCAGTGTGGAGGCTCCAGCGATGAACGATGTGCGGCCCCACGCTCGTTCGTCGCTGGTCCCCCGTCGGCTGTGCATGCAGGCCAATATGGACGATCTTGTCCATATTTGCCTGCACTTCAATGCAGCCGGGTGACGGGGGGAGTGAAGAAACTTCACTCCCCCCATCACTGCCCCTCCGCCGCCGAGTCGCCCGTCGGCCGTATCCGCCGTCGGGCAGCTCGGCGGCGGATCGGCCAGTGTGTAGGGCCCTTTAGATTGCACACAGGCGAACTTAATTTCACTAATTATGGGACTTCTGAAGGTAATTGGTTGCACCAGAACTTTTGTGGGCTTCATAGCAAAGGGGGTGAATACATATGCACATGCCAATTTTCAAATTTTGTATTTATAAAAAAAAAATTATATACATTTTTCTCATTTCACTTCACCAACTTTTGTGCATATCCATCACATAAAATTCAGATTTCAAAAAAATTAAATTACCGGTTGTAATGTAACAAAATAGTTAAAAAGGCAAGGGGGGTGAATACTTTAGCAAGGCACTGTATATTGGATTTGCACATAAGAAACAATATGTAAACTTAAGCTTCCTCATTATGCTTTATATGGTGGTTGGTGATTAGCACCCCTGCTTTTGGAGTGCAGAAGATATCTTATCATTTACACCTTTACATAGGATCTCTATCTGCACTCACATCCCGCTGATTAATTATTATTATTATTATTATTATTATTATCCTTTATTTATATGGCGCCACAAGGGTTCCGCAGCACCCAATTACAGAGTACATGAATAATCAAACAGGAAAACAGCAACTTACAGTTGATGACAGTATAGGACAAGTACAGGGTAAATAAACATAGTTACATCAGCAGATGACACTGGAATAAGTATCAGGTGGCAGAAGACTGCTGGAGTTGATGCAGTTGAATCTGCAATATGCAACACTTATCATCATGCGTCACATCCCTATTTCCCTATAGATTGTAAGCTTATGAGCAGGGCCCTCTGACCTCTTTCTCTGTCTAGTATTAGTCTCATTTTATAACTGTTTTGTACCAATTTATAAAAGTGCAATGGAATATACTGGTGCTATATAAAATAAGAATTTACTCACCGGTAATTCTATTTCTCGTAGTCCGTAGTGGATGCTGGGTACTCCGTAAGGACCATGGGGAATAGACGGGCTCCGCAGGAGACTGGGCACTCTAAAAGAAAGATTAGGTACTATCTGGTGTGCACTGGCTCCTCCCTCTATGCCCCTCCTCCAGACCTCAGTTAGGGAAACTGTGCCCGGAAGAGCTGACACTACAAGGAAAGGATTTGGAATCCAGGGTAAGACTCATACCAGCCACACCAATCACACCGTACAACTCGTGATAACTATACCCAGTTAACAGTATGAATAACAACTGAGCCTCACTGAACAGATGGCTTATAACAATAACCCTTTAGTTAAGCAATAACTATATACAAGTATTGCAGAAAATCCGCACTTGGGACGGGCTCCCAGCATCCACTACGGACTACGAGAAATAGAATTACCGGTGAGTAAATTCTTATTTTCTCTGACGTCCTAGTGGATGCTGGGTACTCCGTAAGGACCATGGGGATTATACCAAAACTCCCAAACGGGCGGGAGAGTGCGGATGACTCTGCAGCACCGCATGAGAAAACTCAAGGTCCTCCTCAGCCAGGGTATCAAACTTGCAGAATTTTGCAAACGTGTTTGACCTTGACCAGGTAGCAGCTCGGCAAAGTTGTAATGCCGAGACCCCTTGGGCAGCCGCCCAAGAAGAGCCCCCTTCCTCGTGGAATGGGCTTTTACTGATTTAGTATGCGGCAGTCCAGCCGCAGAATGTGCAAGTTGAATCGTGCTACAGATCCAGTGAACAATAGTCTGCTTAGAAGCAGGAGCACCCAGCTTGTTGGGTGCATGCAGGATAAACAGCGAGTCAGTATTTCTGACTCTAGCCGTCCTGGAAACATAGATTTTCAGGGCCCGGACTACATCCAGCAACTTGGAGGCCTCCAAGTCCCGAGTAGCCGCAGGCACCACAATAGGTTGGTTCAATGAAACGCTGATACCACCTTAGGGAGAAATTGGGGACGAATCCTCAATTCTGCCCTGTCCCTATGGAAGATCAGATAAGGGCTTTCACATGACAAAGCCGCCAATTCTGAGACACGTCTAGCCGAAGCCAAGGCCAAATATATATGACCACTTTCCACGTGAGATACTTCAACTCCACGTTCTGAAGTGGCTCAAAACAATGTGATTTTAGGAAATCCAACACTACGTTGAGATCCCAAGGTGCCACTGGAGGCACAAAAGGGGGCTGAATATGCAGCACTCCCTTAACAACGTCTGAGCTTCAGGCAGCGTCTTTCCTAGCCTTTAACAGCGTAGTAATCACTTCATCTGGAACGCCCTTTTCCGTTAGGATCCGGCGTTCAACCGCCAAGCCTTCAAACGCAGCCGCGGTTAGTCTTGGAACAGACAGGGCCCCTGCAGTAACAGGTCCTGTCTGAGAGACAGAGGCCATTTCTTGTAGTTCTGGGTACCAAGTTCTTCTTGGCCAATCCGGAACTACGAGTATAGTTCTTACTCCTCTCTTACTTACTATCCTCAGTACCTTGGGTATGAGAGAAAGAGGAGGGAACACATAAACCGACTGGTACACCCACGGTGTCACTAGTGCGTCCACAGCTATCGCCTGAGAGTCTCTTGACCTGGCGCAATACTTTTTTAGCTTTTTGTAGAGGCGGGACGCCATCATGTCCACCTGTGGCCATTCCCAACGGTTCACAATCTGCGTGAAGACTTCTGGATGAAGTCCCCACTCTCCCGGGTGGAGGTCGTGCCTGCTGAGGAAGTCTGCTTCCTAGTTTTCCACCCCCGGAATGAACACTGCTGACAGTGTTAGCACGTGATACTCCGCCCATCGGAGAATCCTTGTGGCTTCTGCCAACGCCATCCTGCTTCTTGTGCCGCCTTGTCGGTTTACATGGGCGACAGCCGTGATGTTGTCTGACTGAATCAGCAATTGCTGGTTTTGAAGCAGGGGTTCTGCTTGCCTTAGGGCATTGTAAATGGCCCTTAGGTCCAGAATATTTATGTGTAGGGAAGTCTCCTGACTCGACCATTGTCCTTGGAAGTTTCTTCCCTGAGTGACTGCTCCCCAACCTCGGAGGCTTGCATCCGTGGTCACCAGGACCCAGTCCCGAATGCCGAATCTGCGGCCCTCGAGAAGATGAGCACTCTGCAGCCACCACAGCAGAGACACCCTGGCCCTCGGGAGCAGGGTGATCAGCCGATGTATCTGAAGATGCGATCCTCACTTGTCTAACAGGTCCCACTAAAAAAATTCCTTGCATGGAACCTGCGAAAGGGAATTGCTTCGAAAGAAGCTACCATCTTTTCCAGGATTCGCGTGCAATGATGCACCGACACCTGTTTTGGTTGCAGGAGGTCTCTGACCAGAGATGACAACTCCTTGGCCTTCTCCTCCGGGAGAAACACCTTCTTCTGTTCTGTGTCCAGAAACATACCCAATATCAGCAGACGCGTCGTAGGAACCAGCAGCGACTTTAGGATATTCAGAATCCAGCCGTGCTGTTGTAGCACTTCCTGAGATAGTGCTACTCCGATCAACAACTGCACCTTGGACCTCGCCTTTATAAGGAGATCGTCCAAGTACGGGATAATTATAACTCCCTTCTTTCGAAGGAGTATCATCATTTTGGCCATTACCTTGGAACATACCCTCGGTGCCGTGGACAGACCAAACGGCAACGTCTGGAAGTGGTAATGGCAGTTCTGTACCACAACCTTGAGGTACTCCTGGTGAGGTGGGTAAATGGGGACATGTAGGTAAGCATCCATGATGTCCAGTGACACCATAATATCCCCCTCTTCCAGGCTTGCAATAACCGCCCTGAGCGATTCTATTTTGAACTTGCACTTCCTTATATAAGTGTTCAAGGATTTCAAATTTAGAATGGGTCTCACCGAACCGTCTGGTTTCGGCATCACAAACATTGTGGAATAGTAACCTCGTCCCTGTTGAAGGAGAGGAACTTTGATTATCACCTGCTGGAGGTACAGTTTGTGAATTGCCGCCAGTACCACCTCCCTTTCCTTGGGAGTAGCAGGCAAGGCTGATTTGAGGTAACGGCGAGGGGGAGACGTCTCGAACTCCAGCTTGTATCCTTGAGATACCTGTAGAACCCAGAGATCCAGCTGTGAGCGAACCCACTGGTCGCTGAAGTTCTGGAGACGGGCCCCCACCGCACCTGGCTCCACCTGTGGAGCCCCAGCGTCATGCGGTGGACTTAGTGGAAGCAGGGGAGGATATTTGTTCCTGGGAACTGGCTGTCTGGTGCAGCTTTTTCCCTCTACCCTTGTCTCTGGGCAGAAAGGATGCGCCTCTGACCCGCTTGCCTTTCTGAGGCCGAAAGGACTGTACTTGATAATACGGTGCTTTCTTAGGCTGTGAGGGGACCCGAGGTAAAAAAGTCGACTTCCCAGCTGTTGCTGTGGACACGAGGTCCGAGAGACCGTCCCCAAACAATTCCTCACCCTTATAAGGCAAAACTTCCACGTGCCTTTTAGAATCAGCATCACCTGTCCACTGCCGAGTCCATAATACTCTCCTGGCAGAAATGGACATTGCATTAATTCTAGATGCCAGCCGGCAAATGTCCCTCTGTGCATCTCTCATATATAAGACTACGTCTTTAATATGCTCTATAGTTAGCAAAATAGTATCCCTGTCAAGGGAATCAATGTTATCTGACAGGGAATCAGACCATGCTGCTGCAGCACTACACATCCATGCTGAAGCAATAGCAGGTCTCAGTATAGTACCTGAGTGTGTATACACAGACTTTAGGATAGCCTCCTGCTTTCTATCTGCAGGCTCCTTTATGGCGGCCGTATCCTGAGACGGCAGTGCCACCTTTTTTGATAAGCGTGTGAGCGCTTTGTCCACCTTAGGGGATGTCTCCCAGCGTAACCTATCCGTTGGCGGGAAAGGGTACGCCATTAGTAACCGCTTAGAAATTACTAGTTTCTTATCTGGGGAACCCCACGCTTCTTCACACAATTCGTTTAACTCATCAGATGGGGGAAAAGTCACTGGGTGCTTTTTCTCCCCAAACATAATACCCTTTTTTGTGGTACCCGGGTTAATGTCAGAAATGTGCAACACATTTTTCATTGCCGTAATCATACATCGGATGGCCCTAGTGGATTGTATATTTGTCTCATCCTCGTCGACACTGGAGTCAGACTCCGTGTCGACGTCTGTGTCAGCCATCTGAGGTAGCGGGCATTTTTGAGCCCCTGACGGCCTATGAGATGCCTGGGCAGGGCGGGCTGAGATGCCGGCTGTCCCAAAGCTGCGTCATCGAACCTTTTATGTAAGGAGTTGACACTGTCGATTAATACCTTCCACATATTCATCCACTCAGGTGTCGGCCCCGCAGGGGGCGACATCACACTTATCGGCACCTGCTCTGCCTCCACGTAAGCCTCCTCATCAAACATGTCGACACAGCCATACCGACACACCGCACACACACAGGGAATGCTCTGACTGAGGACAGGACCCCACAAAGTCCTTTGGGGAGACAGAGAGAGAGTATGCCAGCACACACCACAGCGCTATATAATCAGGGATTTACACTAACACAAAGTGATGTTTCCCTATAGCTGCTTTACATATACAGTTTGCGCCTAAATTTAGTGCCCCCCCTCTCTTTTTTACCCTTTGAGCCTGGAAACTGCAGGGGAGAGCCTGGGGAGCTGTCTTCCAGCGGAGCTGTGAAGAGGAAATGGCGCCAGTGTGCTGAGGGAGATAGCCCCGCCCCCTTCTCGGCGGACTTCTCCCGCTCTTATATTTATATTATGGCGGGGGATTTTTGCACATATATAGTTTTTTAGACTATATTATGTGCTGTTTGCCAATGTAAGGTACTCTAATTGCAGCCCAGGGCGCCCCCCCCCCCCCCCCCCCCAGCGCCATGCACCCATCAGTGACCGGAGTATGTGGTGTGCATAGGGAGCAATAGCGCACAGCTGCAGTGCTGTGCGCTACCTTAATGAAGACCGAAGTCTTCAGCCGCCGATTTTCAGGATATTCTTCTTGCTTCTGGCTCTGCAAGGGGGATGGCGGCGCGGCTCCGGGACCGGACGATCGTGGACGGGCCCAGTGTTCGATCCCTCTGGAGCTAATGGTGTCCAGTAGCCTTGAAGCCCAAGCTAGCTGCAAGCAGGTAGGTTCGCTTCTCTCCCCTCAGTCCCTCGTAGCAGTGAGTCTGTTGCCAGCAGATCTCACTGAAAATAAAAAACCTAACAAATACTTTCTTTACTAGAAGCTCAGGAGAGCCCCTAGTGTGCAACCAGCTCGGGCCGGGCACAGATTCTAACTGAGGTCTGGAGGAGGGGCATAGAGGGAGGAGCCAGTGCACACCAGATAGTACCTAATCTTTCTTTTAGAGTACCCAGTCTCCTGCGGAGCCCGTCTATTCCCCATGGTCCTTACGGAGTACCCAGCATCCACTAGGACGTCAGAGAAATAAATGTTAATCATTATTTAATGCAACTTGTACTTTACAAATTCATCTACGTAACCTGCAGAGTCTTTGTGTCCTCTAGCATGTTATTTGCAACTGCTTTTAAACAGTGTTATACGATTTACAGTTTAGTGTACATAATCATTTGATGTGATTTCTGAATATTATCACAGCAATTCAATTGGGTATTCAGCGCACCAACAACCTGTCCATTTTGCATCACGCATATACTTACGGGAAGTAAAGTATGGATTTTTGCAGCCTAGAGGACATATGGTTACTGGAATTTATATATCTGCTAATTACAAATATTATGGCTTTCTAGGGAATCTATCTACATACTGTGACTTACCTCATCTGGGAAATGGAATTTCAATCTTCCTTAACACGAATAACATTAATGTCATGTCTTGGCAAAGCCTTTTAAACATGTCTTTCGGCTTTCTCCTTAATAAGTGGGCATGGTGCCCAAAAAAGAAGTTTTCAAGTCAGTGACTCTTCAAGGACAAAATTAAAATTTGTGACATTGTTCATTTTTATTGCAAACCTCTGTGATGGCTTATTATTATTATACTATATTTCAATCATCACTTTATAACATTCACATGGAACTATTGCCCAGATTTATCAAGCCTTGGAGAGTGATAAATTGCAAAGTGATAAGGTACCAACCAATCAGCTCCTAACTGCCACGCTACAGGTTGTGTTGGGGAAAAAAAGATACAGTTAGGAGCTGATTGTTGGGTTTTTTTCACCGTGCAATTTATGTTTCTCCAGGGCTTGATAAATCAGAGCCTTTATTCAAAACCCAGACAGAGATTACCTAAGAGATGTCATGGGGTGAGTTAGCAGTTACACATTTACTGCCAACAAGCTATGGCTCCCAAACCATTTCTAGAAAATCACAGGTTGACCATTCTAATTTCATGTTACAAATGAATCAATTAAGATAATAGTTCCTTAACCACTTAACTGACTATTTATTTCGCCGAAAATTGCTCCAAAATTGTCGTGTTTTTTTTAGTTTTAGTTTAGTTTTTTTTATTATAAAAAAATATATATATTTTTTTTTGCAAACATCGAAACATCGATTGGGAACATTGCGACAATCACTGCTTTCATTTTGAAAGCCGGGACAGCCTGCAGGTATACAGGGGGGTGTCTGGGGTGGCTTGGGAGGGTTCATTTACACTCCCCAGCGGCAGCCATTGTCTGCAGCCGCTGGATGGGGGGGGGGGGGATCCTGCCGTGCTGACCGATCAGCAGAGATCGGCAGCACGGCAGACACAGGAGGAGAGTGCGGGGAGGCAGAGGGACCTTCCGGTTTGCTGCTGTTAATGTGCCTCTCAGTAATTCTGATATGAATTAGGAATAATGTAATGATCAGAACATGTTATGCTTAGACACAGATGAAAATGGCTTGCATTTCTACAGAGAGACGGAGTGGGCCCATGGTTTCACCCTACCAGAGTCTTGGAGGGATATGTAAAAGGGTGTGAGAATCAGAAAGTGAGAGATTTTGGTAACGTTCTCCTGTTTATTTGTTTTTAAAGTGGCAATCATTTACATGGCAAAACCAGGTTGATTTTGCCATGTAAATGTTTTCCACTTAAAAAAAAAAAAACAGGAGAATTTTACCAAAATCTCTCACTTTCTGATTCTCAAACCCTATTTCAATTCCCCCTTGGCGTTGTAGTACAGAGATTGTGGATTTTATTAAGGATTGGGATGAACAGCAGATGATACAAAAGAACTAATGATTAGGATTGAGCAGATTGTGATAGACTCCATATACGTTTAAGGTGTCTCTTTAGCAAATAATATTTGCAAGATATTCCACCCCAAAAAGCCATTTTTGGTAGGCTGACCATATTAGCCCTTTTAAACTGGGACAATCATGAATAACACAGGTTCTGTGGCTGATTAAAACCAGGTGACATGCAGGCTTGAAGTCAGCCAGCCACAGAACCTGTGTAATTCATGAGAGTCCCAGTTTACAGGGCTAATATGGTCAGCCTATTTTAGGGGGATAGTTAGAAAAAGAAAGGAGATCTTTCTTGCGCTTTTAACAAGTGTCAGCCTCTCGTCCCACACAAAGAAACCTTCACCGTGGTTTCACTTCAAGAACATACACCAACAGAAAACGTGAGGAAGAGATGGCGCAACTTGTCACTTCTATGGACACACAGAGATGCTTACATAAAATATTCTCACAGCCGGAGAGAAAATGGGTGAATTGAGATTCACCTTCCACAAATATGAAATCTCCTATTTTCTCAAGACGTCACGTGAGGCTGATTGAAGTCACCACGTTGAGCACCCGCCAGCCTCCTTTTCAAGGCTCATCTTCATTGTAGCAGAAACGGGATCCACAGGTCACGTACACCACCAACCCTCGGTTTCACAGCTTTAGACGTATCTGCCTGCCCGCTAGTCTTTCAGCCCGGTTAGGGGTTTTAAATCGGTCACATGACGTGTGGCTCACGTCATGTGACCGATTTAAAACCCCTAACCGGGCTGAAAGACTAGCGGGCAGGCAGATACGTCTAAAGCTGTGAAACCGAGGGTTGGTGGTGTACGTGACCTGTGGATCCCGTTTCTGCTACAATGAAGATGAGCCTTGAAAAGGAGGCTGGCGGGTGCTCAACGTGGTGACTTCAATCAGCCTCACGTGACGTCTTGAGAAAATAGGAGATTTCATATTTGTGGAAGGTGAATCTCAATTCACCCATTTTCTCTCCGGCTGTGAGAATATTTTATGTAAGCATCTCTGTGTGTCCATAGAAGTGACAAGTTGCGCCATCTCTTCCTCACGTTTTCTGTTGGTGTATATTTTAGGGGGATACCTGCAAATATTAAGGATCCCCCAGTTGCACTATGGATAGGCTTACCATACTATTCCTTTAAACCAGGAAACTCATGAATTACTCAAGTTCTGTGGCTGATTAAAACTAGGTGAAAAGCAGGCATGAAATCAGCCAGCCACAGAACCTGCAAGATTCATGAGTGTCCCGGTATAAAGGGATAGTATGGTAAGCCTAACTATGGAGAGACTGCAGCAGATATCTCCAGTATCTGCTGTGATCCCTCCATTTACAGCAGCAGCTGCAGCTCCCGTAGGTTTCTATGGGGACTGCGACCGCTGTCAGAATTACCAAGCTTGGTCCCGATAGGATAACACCATCTCTAACAGGCATTATCATATAGTAGATTATGGGCTACTAATTCACAAATCTGTACAAAGAGGAAACCAGAGTCTAATGTGCTCCCCAGTGAGACATGGGAGAGAGGCAACCAGGGGCTGAACACAGCCACCCCCCCCCCACACACACACTCTCTTGATCCGCCACTGATTAAAGCATTCACACACACACACAAAATTCCTTCACTGCAGCCACAGTATTACATTTGGAGTTATTCTTTAGGGGTGTAGTATGGTATGCCGGCAGCCGGGCTCCCGGCGACCAGCATACCGGCGCCGGGAGCCCGACCGCCAGCATACCGACAGTGTGGTGAGCGCAAAGGAGCCCCTTGCGGGCTCGCTGCGCTCGCCACGCTGCGGGCACGGTGGAGCGATGCACGCGCCATGCTATTTATTCTCCCTCCAGGGGGGTCGTGGACAACCACGAGGGAGAATAGCTGTCGGTATGCCGGGTGTCGGGATCCCGGCGCCGGTATACTGTGCGCCGGGATCCCGACATTCGGCATACTGAAGACCACCCATTCTTTAGATAGGGGGCAGGGCCGGCTCCAGGCTTACTAGCACCCTGAGCGAGTAAATGTAAAAGCGCCCCCCCCCCCCCACAACCCCTATGCTCGCTAGCTCCAGGAAAAGTGGGCGTGGCCTCGTAACTTCATATTATCAGACTATAAATATATTTTCATCCCCCCTCTACGCACACAATTAGCAGCCTTACACAGTAGTGTTCCTTACACACAATGTCTCCAGTATAGTGTCAAATACACATAATGTCTCCAGTATAGTGCCAGATACACATAGGGGTATATGCAATTGCGGTCGAATTCCGGCAGGTGGGTGCCGGAATTCGACATATTCAATAAAAAACGAATTCGACAGTCCCGCTGTCGAAAAACGGCCGATTTGACGGATTTTGATCCGATTTTTAAAAATGGTCAAAAAACGGTAAAAAAAAACGAAAAAAATTTGCGTGGGGTCCCCCCCCTAAGCATAACCAGCCTCGGCTCTTTGAGCCGATCCTGGTTGCCAAAATACGGGGGGGGGGGGGAATGACAGGGGATCCCCCGTATTTTATCAACCAGCACCAGGCTCTGCGCCTGGTCCTGGTGCAAAAAATACGGGGGACAAAAAGAGTAGGGGTCCCCCGTATTTTTTGTACCAGCACCGGGCTCCACTAGCTGGACAGATAATGCCACAGCCGGGGGTCACTTTTATACAGCGCCCTGCGGCCGTGGCATTGAATACCCAACTAGTCACCCCTGGCCGGGGTACCCTGGAGGAGTGGGGACCCCTTCAATCAAGGGGTCCCCCCCATGCCACCCAAGGTCCAGGGGTGAAGCCCGAGGCTGTCCCCCCCATCCAAGGGCTGCGGATGGGGGGCTAATAGCCATGTGTAAAAATGTAAGAATAATGTTTTTTTTGCAGAAGAACTACAAGTCCCAGCAAGCCTCCCCCGCAAGCCGGTACTTGGAGAACCACAAGTACCAGCATGCGGGGGGGGGGGGGAAACGGGCCCGCTGGTACCTGTAGTTCTACTGCAAAAAAAATACCCAAATAAAAACAGGACACAGACACCGTGAAAGTATAACTTTATTACATACATGCCAACACACATACTTACCTATGTTGACATGCCGACTCTGGCCTCGTCTCCAATGTCGACGTCCGGGGTACCTGAAAATAAAATTATACTCACCTGATCCAGTGTCCAGTTCTTTTATTATAATCCACGTACTTGGCAAAAAACAAACAAACGCATTTACCCGAACCAGACGGACTGAAAGGGGTCCCATGTTTACACATGGGACCCCTTTCCCCGAATGCAGAGACCCCCCGTGACTCCTGTCACAGAAGGTCCCTCAAGCCAATCAGGAAGCGCCACTTCGTGGCACTCTCCTGATTGGCTTTGCGCGTCTAAGCTGGCAGACAGCGCATTGCACAGCTCCCTCCATTAGTTTCAATGGTGGGAACTTTGCGGTCAGCGGTGGGGTTAATGTGCAGTGCCAGATAGATATGATATGCCCCCCAGCAGTGCCAGCCACACATGACATGCCCCGCAGCAGTGCCAGCTACACATGACATGCCCCGCAGCCATGCCAGCTACACATGACATGCCCCCCAGCAGTGCCAGCTACACAGAATATGCCCCCCAGCAGTGCCAGCTACACTTGATAGTGTTCACTTTTTAGGGCAGGGTGCTGATCACAGGGAGGGCACATTTTTAAGTTAGGAGGGCAAAATTATGTACATACTGTAATGCTTGGTGCTCACCTACCCACATGCTAAAGCATGGACAGTGCGCGCCAAAGAAGGCGCGCAGCAAAAATTTAGGGGAGTTACTTCATGGGGAAGGGGCGTGGCCACATAATAGTGGCAATTCGCATAACACCACACAGTAGTGCAGCTAATACACATTGCACCAGGTAGAACCTCCTATACACTTTGCGCCAGGCAGAGCACGTTAGACACTTTGCGCCAGGAAGAGCACTGAGACACATTGCGCCAGGAAGAGCACTGAGACACATTGCGCCAGGAAGAGCACTGAGACACATTGCGCCAGGAAGAGCACTGAGACACATTGCGCCAGGAAGAGCACTGGTAGAGCACTGAGACACATTGCGCCAGGTAGAGCACTGAGACACATTGCGCCAGGTAGAGCACTGAGACACATTGCGCCAGGTAGAGCACTGAGACACATTGCGCCAGGTAGCGCACTGAGACACATTGCGCCAGGTAGCGCACTGAGACACATTGCGCCAGATAGCGCACTGAGACACATTGCGCCAGGTAGCGCACTGAGACACATTGCGCCAGGTAGAGCACTGAGACACATTGCGCCAGGTAGAGCACTGAGACACATTGCGCCAGGTAGAGCACTGAGACACATTGCCTAGCCACAGACACCTAGCGGGAACACTACATGATATGCTACCCAGCCGTGCCAGCAACACATGACATGCCCCCCAGCAGTGCCAGCAACACGTGACATGCCCCCCCAGCAGTGCCAGATACACATGACATGCCCCCCACAGTTCCAGATACATAAATGTCCCCACAGTGGCAGATACATAAATGCCCCCACAGTGGCAGATACATAAATGCCCCCACAGTGCCAGATACATAAATGCCCCCACAGTGCCAGATACATAAATGCCCCCACAGTGCCAGATAAATAAATGCCCCCACAGTGCCAGATAAATAAATGACCCCACAGTGCCAGATAAATAAATGCCCCCACAGTGCAGATATGCCCCCACAGTGCCAGATACATAAATGCCCCCCCAGTGCCAGATATTCCCCCACAGTGCCAGATACATAAATGCTCCCACAGTGCCAGATAAATGCCCCCACAGTGCCGATATGCCCCCACAGTGCCAGATACATCAATGCCCCCAGTGCCATATACATAAATGCCCCCACAGTGCCAGATACATAAATGCCGCCACAGTGCCAGATACATAAATGCCGCCACAGTGCCAGATACATAAATGCCCCCACAGTGCCAGATACATATATGCCCCCACAGTGCCAGATACATATATGCCCCCACAGTGCCAGATACATATATGCCCCCACAGTGCCAGATACATATATGTCCCCACAGTGCCAGATACATAAATGCCCCCACAGTGCAGATATGACCCCACAGTGCCAGATACATAAATGCCCCCACACTGCCAGATACATAAATGCCCCCACAGTGCAGATATGCCCCCACAGTGCCAGATACATATATGCCCCTACAGTGCAGATGATCCCACAGTGCAGATATGCCCCCACAGTGCCAGATACATAAATGCCCCCACAGTGCAGATGACCCCACAGTGCCAGATATGCCCCACAGTGCCAGATATGACCCCACAGCGATAGATCCATAAATGCCCCCCACAATACCTGCTGCGGCGCCAGGAGGGGGAGTGCTGCTGTCTGAGGGCGCGGGACTGGAGGACTCTTCCAAAACGGTTGTGTGCTCTATGCGCGCTGCGCGGCGCCGGACGTCAGACGCCGGCGCCGCATAGCGAGCACAGACAGTTTAAGATCAGGTAGAGCTGCACAGGGTCGGCTCCAGGTACGAATATGGCGGCGCCCATTAAGGGTGGCGCCCCGCATGGCCACTCTATTCGAACATGCCTGGGGCCGGCCCTGATAGGGGGGTGCAGCATGTGGCTGCCAGTGACAGATACTCCGCATTCACAGGCACTTTTTGATAATAAGGGGACTATGGGCCTAAGTCAGACCTGATCGCAGCAGCAAATTTGTTAACAGTTGGGCAAAACCATGTGCACTGCAGGTGGGGCAGATATAACATTTGCAGAGAAAGTTCGATTTGGGTGGGTTATATATTGTTTCTGTGCAGGGTAGATATTGTCCGCTTTATTTTTACACTGCAATTTAGACTTCAGTTTGAACACCCCCCACCCAAATCTAACTCTCTCTGCACATGTTATATCTGACCCCCCCCCCTGCAGTGCACATGGTTTTGCCCATTAGCTAACAAATTTGCTGCTGCGATCAGGTCTGGATTAGGCCCTATATTGGAGCTAATGCGGAGTGAGTAGTACGGCAGCTTGTGTAGTGTATGTTGTGTGTAGTAGATTTGTGTGACCCTGCCACTTTTGCATGCCTGCGTCTAGATAGGAAGGAAGAGGAATTTCTGATGCATGAAAAATAAATAATTGCTTGCGACTTGCAGGCACCAGTGAGTTTCTGTTAATTAAGCAACTAGCTTTAATACGCCAATTGTTTAAAAGGCAAAACCAACCAGGTTTTCCTTTTAAATATTCGGCGCTTTAATCTAGCAGCTAAATCGATGAAAATTCTCCTATGCCTTTAACCACAGGCAATTACATTTAGCCCAATTGCAAACACATACAAACTGTTAAATGATATATAGCTAAAAATAAGAGTTTAATACCTACCGGTAATTCCTTTTCTCCTAGTCCGTAGTGGATACTGGGGTCTTGTACTTTAGTACCATGGGGTATAGATCGGGTCCACTGGAGTCTGGCACCCTAAAACTTTTAGTGTGTGCTAGCTCCTCCCCTATATGCCCCGCCCCCCACCAGACTCAGTCCAGGAAAACTGTGCCCGAGGAGACGGACATGATATGAGAGAAGAAACAATAGAACAGCGGTGAGGCAACAAGCCAACACACAACCAGAAACAAAAAGAGAGTGCTAACCAGAACAGAGGATAGCAACACCAACCTAACCCGGACAGCACAGCTATCCCAACAACAGAATGGTACCGCAACATCGGTCCAACCAACACTTACACAGGTAAGCAGGAACAAAGCACTGAGGCGGGCGGCCAGTATCCACTAAGGACTAGGAGAAAAGGAATTACCGGTAGGTATTAAATCCCTATTTTCTCTTACGTCCTAGTGGATACTGGGGTCTTGTACTTTAGTACCATGGGGAAGTTCCAAAGCTTCCAAATGGGTGGGAGAGTGCTGAGACCCCTGTAAAACCGCTTGACCAAACTGAAGGTCATCCAAGCCGTCAAACGAAGCCGCTGTAAGTCTGGATAGATGAACGGACCTTATTGAAGAAGATCATCTCGGAGCGGTAGAGGCCAGGGATCCTCCAGAGCCATGGTTAGGAGGTCCTAGTACCATGCCCGTCGAGGCCAATCCGGGGCAATTAGAATTGTCTGAACGCTTTCCCTTCTTAGTCTCTTGAGAACCCTAGGGATTAGCAGTAGAGGAGGGAACAGGTATACAAACTGGTACATCCACGGCGTCGTCAGTGCGTCCACTGCAACCGCCTGCGGATCCCTCGTCCTGGAACAGTAACGGCATAGCTACTTGTTGAGTCGAGAAGCCATCAGATCTATCTGCGAACAGACCCACCGGTGAATTAACTATTGAAACACCTGGGGATGTAGGCCCCATTCCCCCGGATGGAGGTCATGCCTGCTGAGGAAGTCTGCTTCCCAGTTGTCCACCCTTGGGATGAATATGGCCCTTACATTGGCCTGCTCCCAGAGGAGGATTTTTGATACCTCTCTCATCGCCGCTCTGCTTCTTGTTCCCCCTTGTCAGTATATGTATGCCACCGCCGTGGCATTGTCCAACTGAACCTGGATCGACTGATCCTTTAGGAGATGAGAAGCCTGCAGAAGAGCATTGTAAATTGCCCTGAGATCCAGGATGTTTATCAGCAACCATCAATAGCGAGCAACCCTCTGGTTCTCACCATTTGATGGCAAAAGTATTCATCATTGACCATAAAACATTGATGATTAGGAAATATTGATGATCGATGGCCATCCCTTCCCTGATTGGTGCTTTCTTCATCACTGGGACATATGTTATGCCTTTGTGTATGTGTCTAAGCAAAAACCAGACAGGGGAGTTGCTTGTACTGTATGATACAGGATCACTGATGCTTTGTAGCAAATGCTTTTGTAATAGAATGGTTTAAAATATGAGCACATGTGGGATGTAAGTGAATGTAATGTACACTTAGCACAGGCGCATATCCTTCAGATACGAAGTTGTACACATTCCGCGCTCTGCTTATGGGTGAAATACACTGCTTTTGCATGCAAATTTTGCATTGGTAAATTCAGCACCCATGATGGCGATTCGGTCAGATGTGTGATTCTAATAAGAAAGAGCATGTGTGGAAATGGTCATTCAACATTTGCAGCAATGGAAGTCCATCATCTTATCTAATAAGGATCACTGGACGTAATTACAAACCACATTGTAAATGGTGTTATATTAATCAGTTTAAGAGAGCATAAGTAATGCTTCAGAGAATATGCTTCATCTTTTACAGTAATGAAATCCTTCACTTGTCAGAAAAATGCAGCAGGCAGACCTTGTAAAGCCTGTAATACACTCATTTAGTTAAGTGTAATGGTAACTATAATAACTGCGTAGATGATCGTTGAATGACACTATACAGCCAGGTCCTGATGACAGTGACCTTCCTTTAAACCGGAGGTTCTGAAACGAGCTCCTCGAGGCACCCCACCGGTCCAGGTTTTCAGTATATCCATGGCTCACCACCAGGGCCAGAGCAAGAATTTTTGGCACCCTAGGTAAGCCTAAGAAGTGAATATCAGCACCACAAACTCATCTGTTCTAGTCTCACAAACCCTGTTACCAGATTTGCAGAATCTCTTCAAAGCCAAGAAGGTTATTGCTAATTATTTTCCGCAAAGGTGTGCTTAAGCTGAATTAAAGTAATGAATAAATCTAAAATAAAAAATAAGAATTTACTTACCGATAATTCTATTTCTCATAGTCCGTAGTGGATGCTGGGTACTCCGAAAGGACCATGGGGAATAGCGGCTCCGCAGGAGACTGGGCACAAAGTAAAAGCTTTAGGACTAGCTGGTGTGCACTGGCTCCTCCCCCTATGACCCTCCTCCAAGCCTCAGTTAGGATACTGTGCCCGGACGAGCGTACACAATAAGGAAGGATTTTGAATCCCGGGTAAGACTCATACCAGCCACACCAATCACACCGTACAACCTGTGATCTGAACCCAGTTAACA
This sequence comes from Pseudophryne corroboree, assembly GCF_028390025.1. NCBI lineage: Eukaryota > Metazoa > Chordata > Amphibia > Anura > Myobatrachidae > Pseudophryne > Pseudophryne corroboree. The sequence goes on from NC_086448.1 coordinate 757,051,074, forward strand.
GCATGATAACAGAAGGAGCCTCTGAAAAGATGGCTCACAACAACAATAACCCGATTTTTGTAACAATAACTATGTACAAGTAATGCAGACAATCCGCACTTGGGATGGGCGCCCAGCATCCACTACGGACTATGAGAAATAGAATTATCGGTAAGTAAATTCTTATTTTCTCTAACGTCCTAGTGGATGCTGGGGACTCCGAAAGGACCATGGGGATTATACCAAAGCTCCCAAACGGGCGGGAGAGTGCGGATGACTCTGCAGCACTGAATGAGAGAACTCCAGGTCCTCCTCGGCCAGGGTATCAAATTTGTAGAATTTAGCAAACGTGTTTGCCCCTGACCAAGTAGCTGCTCGGCAAAGTTGTAAAGCCGAGACCCCTCGGGCAGCCGCCCAAGATGAGCCCACTTTCCGTGTGGAATGGGCTTTTACAGATTTTGGCTGTGGCAGGCCTGCCACAGAATGTGCAAGCTGAATTGTACTACAAATCCAACGAGCAATCGTCTGCTTAGAAGCAGGAGCACCCAGCTTGTTGGGTGCATACAGGATAAACAGCGAATCAGATTTCCTGACTCCAGCCGTCCTGGAAACATATATTTTCAGGGCCCTGACTACGTCCAGCAACTTGGAATCCTCCAAGTCCCTAGTAGCTGCAGGCACCACAATAGGCTGGTTTAAGTGAAATGCTGAAACCACCTTAGGGAGAAATTGAGGACGAGTCCTCAATTCTGCCCTGTCCGTATGAAAAATTAGGTAAGGGCTTTTATAGGATAAAGCCGCTAATTCTGAGACACGCCTGGCTGAAGCCAGGGCTAACAGCATTACCACTTTCCATGTGAGATATTTTAAGTCCACAGTGGTGAGTGGTTCAAACCAATGTGATTTTAGGAATCCCAAAACTACATTGAGATCCCAAGGTGCCACTGGAGGCACAAAAGGAGGCTGTATATGCAGTACTCCCTTGACAAACGTCTGAACTTCAGGAACAGAAGCCAGTTCTTTTTGGAAGAATATTGACAGGGCCGAAATTTGAACCTTAATGGACCCTAATTTGAGGCCCATAGACAGTCCTGTTTGCAGGAAATGCAGGAAACGACCCAGTTGAAATTCCTCTGTAGGGGCCTTCCTGGCCTCGCACCACGCAACATATTTACGCCAAATACGGTGATAATGTTGTATGGTTACATCCTTCCTGGCTTTGATCAGGGTAGGGATGACTTCATCCGGAATGCCTTTTTCCTTCAGGATCCGGCGTTCAACCGCCATGCCGTCAAACGCAGCCGCGGTAAGTCTTGGAACAGACATGGTCCCTGCTGGAGCAGGTCCTTTCTTAGAGGTAGAGGCCACGGGTCTTCCGTGAGCATCTCTTGAATTTCCGGGTACCAAGTCCTTCTTGGCCAATCCGGAGCCACGAGTATAGTCTTTACTCCTCTCCTTCTTATGATTCTCAGTACTTTTGGTATGAGAGGAAGAGGAGGGAACACATACACTGACTGGTACACCCACGGTGTTACCAGAGCGTCCACAGCTATTGCCTGAGGGTCCCTTGACCTGGCGCAATATCTGTCCAGTTTTTTTGTTGAGGCGGGACGCCATCATGTCCACCTTTGGTTTTTCCCAACGGTTCACAATCATGTGGAAGACTTCTGGGTGAAGTCCCCACTCCCCCGGGTGAAGATCGTGTCTGCTGAGGAAATCTGCTTCCCAGTTGTCCACTCCCGGAATGAACACTGCTGACAGTGCTATCACATGATTCTCCGCCCAGCGAAGAATCCTTGCCACTTCCATCATTGCCCTCCTGCTTCTTGTGCCGCCCTGTCTGTTTACGTGGGCAACTGCTGTGATGTTGTCCGACTGGATCAACACCGGCTGACCCTGAAGCAGAGGTCTTGCCTGACTTAGGGCATTGTAAATGGCCCTTAGTTCCAGGATATTTATGTGAAGTGACGTTTCCATGCTTGACCACAAGCCCTGGAAATTTCTTCCCTGTGTGACTGCTCCCCAGCCTCTCAGGCTGGCATCCGTGGTCACCAGGACCCAATCCTGAATGCCGAATCTGCGGCCCTCTAGGAGATGAGCACTCTGTAACCACCACAGGAGAGACACCCTTGTCCTTGGAGACAGGGTTATCCGCTGATGCATTTGAAGATGCGATCCGGACCATTTGTCCAGCAGATCCCACTGAAAAGTTCTTGCGTGGAATCTGCCGAATGGAATCGCTTCGTAAGAAGCCACCATCTTTCCCAGGACCCTTGTGCATTGATGTACTGACACTTGGCCTGGTCTTAGGAGGTTCCTGACTAGGTCGGATAACTCCTTGGCTTTCTCCTCCGGGAGAAACACCTTTTTCTGTACTGTGTCCAGAATCATCCCTAGGAACAGCAGACGTGTCGTCGGAATCAGCTGCGATTTTGGAATATTTAGAATCCATCCGTGCTGTCGTAGTACTACTTGAGATAGTGCTACTCCGACCTCTAACTGTTCTCTGGACCTTGCCCTTATCAGGAGATCGTCCAAGTAAGGGATAATTAAGACGCCTTTTCTTCGAAGAAGAATCATCATTTCGGCCATTACCTTGGTAAAGACCCGTGGTGCCGTGGACAATCCAAACGGCAGCGTCTGAAACTGATAGTGACAGTTCTGTACCACAAACCTGAGGTACCCTTGGTGAGAAGGGCAAATTGGGACATGGAGGTAAGCATCCTTGATGTCCAGAGACACCATATAGTCCCCTTCTTCCAGGTTCGCTATCACTGCTCTGAGTGACTCCATCTTGAACTTGAACCTTTTTATGTAAGTGTTCAAGGATTTCAGATTTAAAATGGGTCTCACCGAGCCGTCCGGCTTCGGTACCACAAACAGCGTGGAATAATACCCCTTTCCCTGTTGTAGGAGGGGTACCTTGATTATCACCTGCTGGGAATACAGCTTGTGAATGGCTTCCAATACCGCCTCCCTGTCGGGGGGAGACGTTGGTAAAGCAGACTTCAGGAACCGGCGAGGGGGAGACGTCTCGAATTCCAATTTGTACCCCTGAGATACTACCTGCAGGATCCAGGGGTCCACTTGCGAGTGAGCCCACTGCGCACTGAAATTCTTGAGACGGGCCCCCACCGTGCCTGAGTCCGCTTGTAACGCCCCAGCGTCATGCTGAGGACTTGGCAGAAGCGGGGGAGGGCTTCTGTTCGTGGGAAGAGGCTGTTTGCTGCAGTCTTTTTCCCCTTCTTCTGCCCCGGGGCAGATATGAGTGGCCTTTTGCCCGCTTGCCCTTATGGGGACGAAAGGACTGAGCCTGAAAAGACGGTATCTTTTTCTGCTGCGAGGTGACTTGGGGTAAAAAGGTGGATTTTCCAGCCGTTGCCGTGGCCACCAGGTCCGATAGACCGACCCCAAATAACTCCTCCCCTTTATACGGCAATACTTCCATATGCCGTTTGGAATCCGCATCCCCTGACCACTGTCGCGTCCATAATCCTCTTCTGGCAGAAATGGACATCGCACTTACTCTTGATGCCAGAGTGCAAATATCCCTCTGTGCATCTCGCATATATAGAAATGCATCCTTTAAATGCTCTATAGTCAATAATATATTGTCCCTGTCCAGGGTATCAATATTTTCAGTCAGGGAATCCGACCAAGCCACCCCAGCACTGCACATCCAGGCTGAGGCGATTGCTGGTCGCAGTATAATACCAGTATGTGTGTATATACTTTTAAGGATATTTTCCAGCTTCCTATCAGCTGGTTCCTTGAGGGCGGCCGTATCAGGAGACGGTAACGCCACTTGTTTTGATAAGCGTGTGAGCGCCTTATCTACGCTAGGGGGTGTTTCCCAACGCGCCCTAACCTCTGGCGGGAAAGGGTATAATGCCAATAATTTTTTAGAAATTAGCAGTTTTTTATCGGGGGAAACCCACGCTTCATCACACACCTCATTTAATTCATCTGATTCAGGAAAAACTACGGGTAGTTTTTTCACACCCCACATAATACCCTTTTTTGTGGTACTTGTAGTATCAGAAATGTTCAAAACCTCCTTCATTGCCGTGATCATGTAACGTGTGGCCCTACTGGAAAATACGTTTGTTTCCTCACCGTCGACACTGGAGTCAGTGTCCGTGTCAGTGTCTGTATCGACCTGAGGTAACGGGCGTTTTATAGCCCCTGACGGTGTTTGAGACGCCTGTACAGGTATTAACTGATTTGCCGGCTGTCTCATGTCGTCAACAGTCTTTTGTAAAGTGCCGACACTATCACGTAATTCTTTCCATAAGACCATCCAGTCAGGTGTCGACTCCCTAGGGGGTGACATCACTAACACAGGCAATTTGCTCCGCCTCCACACCATTTTCCTCCTCATACATGTCGACACAGCGTACCGACACACAGCACACACACAGGGAATGCTCTGACAGAGGACAGGACCCCACTAGCCCTTTGGGGAGACAGAGGGAGAGTTTGCCAGCACACACCAGAGCGCTATATATATACAGGGATAACCTTATATAAGTGTTTTTCCCTAATATAGCTGCTGTATATATTAATATGCCAATTTAGTGCCCCCCCTCTCTTGTTTTACCCTGTTTCTGTAGTGCAGGACTGCAGGGGAGAGTCAGGGAGCCTTCCTCCAACGGAGCTGTGAGGAAAAAATGGCGCTTGTGTGCTGAGGAGATAGGCTCCGCCCCTTTTTCGGCGGCCTTTCTCCCGCTTTTTTGTGGAAAACTGGCAGGGGTTAAATACATCCATATAGCCCAGGAGCTATATGTGATGTATTTTTAGCCATTTAAGGTATTTTCATTGCGTCCCAGGGCGCCCCCCCCCCCAGCGCCCTGCACCCTCAGTGACCGGAGTGTGAAGTGTGCTGAGAGCAATGGCGCACAGCTGCGGTGCTGTGCGCTACCTTATTGAAGACAGGACGTCTTCTGCCGCCGATTTTCCGGACCTCTTCACTCTTCTGGCTCTGTAAGGGGGCCGGCGGCGCGGCTCCGGGACCCATCCATGGCTGGGCCTGTGATCGTCCCTCTGGAGCTAATGTCCAGTAGCCTAAGAAGCCCAATCCACTCTGCACGCAGGTGAGTTCGCTTCTTCTCCCCTTAGTCCCTCGATGCAGTGAGCCTGTTGCCAGCAGGTCTCACTGAAAATAAAAAAACCTATTTAAACTTTTACTCTAAGCAGCTCAGGAGAGCCACCTAGATTGCACCCTTCTCGTTCGGGCACAAAATCCTAACTGAGGCTTGGAGGAGGGTCATAGGGGGAGGAGCCAGTGCACACCAGCTAGTCCTAAAGCTTTTACTTTGTGCCCAGTCTCCTGCAGAGCCGCTATTCCCCATGGTCCTTTCGGAGTCCCCAGCATCCACTAGGACGTTAGAGAAATTAATGTTAGAAAAAAAAACAGGCAGTGTACAGCGGGAACACAAAAGGCAATTTGATATACAAAAAATGAGAAAAAATGTCCTGTGCCACTAACCCGTGTACTCTGTTGTCACGGTGTTGCTTTTCTCACATTATTGTATATACATCACTTAAACTTAGCTTAATTACCCCCCCACTTTTTTTTTTTTTAATGTACATTTTTCTGTATCACTGTGAGCTTCCGGGGCCTATGGATTAATTAATAATGACATATCCTTATCCTAACCCTAACTGTCGGCATTCTGAGAACATCATAACGGTCAACATTACGGTGTCGACATTAGGACCGTAAACATTGTAAATTTTGACAGGATGACTGCATCTCCCCTGGGGTCTACGTACTAAGGGTGGGTACACACCAGGACGATATTGGACCGTTTTGCTGCATTGGAATGACAAATCATGTACATCGTCTAGTGTGTTCTCACTATTGCGTGTTCCTGCTGGTCATATGCCACATCCTCCGGTTGGCTGTGCTGCACAGTCAACCAGAAGATATTGCATGCGACCCGGCTCTTTGTAATGAAGAATAGAACAGCGATCGTTCCATTCTTCATTACATCAGGTTGGTGTGGACGGGCAATCAGACATGGTCTGGGTCAAAGGGAATTCAGTCCTCAGTCCGACCATTTACCCATCATTCTGTTGTATACCCACCTTAAGCATTGGAGAGAGATAAAGTGGACGGAGATAAAGTACTAACCAATTAGCTCCTAACTTCAGTTTTCAAACACGACAGTTAGGTTCCGATTGGCTGGTAGTACATAGACCTTTTACTTTTGTGGTCCTGTAGGCTGGTAGCTGCAAGATTACAATGTTTTTTCTCATCGGCATTCACACAACCTACTTCTGACCTGGTACTAAATATATGAATTTCGCTGACAAAGCTTCGATGGATATTCTCCAGAAGGTTATACACTTCATACAATCACAGAGGTAGAATGTTGTTAATCGGTGAGGATAATGGATAGTGCTTACCATCGATGGATTAGTTTGCCCTCTAAATGTTCTGTAAGACATTGTTTAATTAACTATTTTATGATGAGGATATCTAAAATATAATAGATGTTACACGTGGCTGTCTTTATCAGTAACAGGGATCAAGTGTTTGCAATTTTTTATTGAGTTTTCATCATCTCACTTAATTAACGCTAGATATAATGTCTTCTTCATAGATTTTCTCGGTCGCCATCCCCCATTCCTTTATCGTTATCTCCCTCTCCCCAATTCTCATTTCGTCACCCCCAAAATTTCTCCCCACCTCTCCTCCCTGAACCCACTGTCTCTTAAGCTGGTTATACAATGGCCAATATATTGGCCATTCAACTGAATGGCATATGTATCGCGGCAACATCGGTGAGTATGTACCCCTGATATGTCTGTGAACAATGTTGCTCAGAGACATATCGCGCAGGCCCTGCAGCTGAGCCGATGCTCGATAGATCTGCAGATATATTGGTGCATCGCGCTATGTGTGCGGGCAGTCGGCACACTTGCTGCAGAGCCTACCTGTGACTTACAGCATGATTAGGCAGGCACATGTAAATCCCTGCTTAGTTGTGACGTCAGGCACAAAACATTGGGCTGTCCATACGGTAAGTGAGTATGTACTTACCGATTGTCAGATAGGTAGGCGGATGAGCCGAATGGCCAATACGTCAGCCTAGGTATACCCAGCATTACTTCCTGTAGCGCCACTGAAAAGTGGGAGGGGCAGAGTTCATACCAACTGTCATTACATTCCAACATGATGACATAATTTTATCATCAGCCAAATTTATTATATGCAGTTATCAAAAGGGAAAGTGTAAGGTTATTGTCCAGAGGATGTAGACACAATTTGGTATAAAATATATACGTTATTATGGTAAGAACTTACCGTTGATAACGGTATTTCTCCTAAGTCCACAGATTTCCACATGATAACATTGGGATATGATGGAGCGACAGTGGATTGGCACCAAACGTTGGGATATGATGGAGCGACAGTGGATTGGCACCAAACGATCACAAGCTTTCTGGCTTCCCAGAATGCACTGGGCTCGTCCATATAATCCCGCCCACTGACTCAGTCAAATCAGTTGTTTCTCAAGCATTAAGGCAGGAGCATTATGCAAAAAACACACATGCACACTCTTGCATGCAAGAGGGAAGAGTTTAGTGAGTATAAAGATTCTCAAATCAGGTGCGTCAGGGCGGGATCCCTGTGGAAACCTGTGGACTTAGGAGAAATACCGTTATCAACGGTAAATTTTTACCATAACGTATATTTCTCCGGCAGGGTCCACAGGTTATCCACAGTATAAAATTGGGACTTCCCAAAGCAATTTTTAGTGGTGGGGACGCTCCTGATTAAAAGGAGAACCTTACGCTCGAATTGAGCATCATGAGAGGCAAAGATGTCTGATTGAATGTGTTTATTGGAAGCCATGTGGCTGCCTTACATATCTGTTCTGCTCAAGCACAATATTGTGCTACTCATGAAAGACCTTCCTTACATGTAGAGTGAGCAGAGACATTAGCCGGGACAGGGAGATCAGCTTAAGTCTGAAATAGTCATTCGAAGCCATCTTGCTAGCGTCTGTTTAGTAGCAGGCCATCTCCTCTTGTGAAAACCATAGAGGATGAAAAGAAAATTTGTCTTTCTAATGGCACTGGTACGATTCATGTAGATACTTAATGCCCGGACTACGTCCAGCGACGCATCTCCCGCAGAAAATCCAGATTCCTGGAAAACCGGGACTATAATATCTTCATTAAGGTGGAATATACATCACCCCTTAAGAAGATACCCAGACCTAATTCTGAGAACTACTTTATCTGGATAACATCAGAAAAGGAGATTAACATGACAGTACTCCTAAATCCGACACTCTCCTAGCTGATGCCATAGTCAGCCGGAGAACTTTAGCTGTCAACCATTAAAATGCACTTCACTTAGTAGTTTAAACAGAGCAACTTGACAGGCTTTGAGGACTAGATTTAGATTCCCTGACCCTGTAGTAGGAAAAGGGAAGGTTGAATGCACAGCATTTCCTGGGTAAAAGTGCGCACATCCTGCAATTTGGCATATTTCTTTCGGAACCATACAGTCAATGCTGACACTTGTATTTCCAAGGAAGCCACCGCTAAACCTTTATCTAATGCTGGTTGAAGGATTGCTAAAACCCTGGAAACTCATAGCTTTTTCATTACATCAATGCATATAAGCTTGCCTTCTTTGGTGATAAATACGAGTCAAGGAAGTTTTTCCTTGCTCTGAGCATTTGTGAGAATCCTCTGGACCTCAGTATATAGATTTCAAGAGTCACGCCATCAAAACAGTTGATCCAGATATCTGTGATAATCAAGGACCCTGTCTTAGTCTGGGTGTAGAGGAAACAGAAAAGGTATTCAACATTATCTGCGGATCTGTGTACCAACGCCTTCTGGGCCAAGCCGGGGCTTATTAGAATCCTGGCATCTTTGTCATATTTTCCTCACTATCCGGAGTAGCAGGATGATTTGAGAAACACATAAGAGAAATAAAATTCCCCTTAAAAAAGACATCCACAAAGATCACTTCCTTTGTTACTGACCCGATTATGGCTCTTTTTTGTTCAAATGGGACACCATGAGAATTATTTCTGGCCAAGTCCATCTGTCTACCCAAGTCTGAAACGACTTTAGGGTGAAAAAGCCCATTCATTTACCTGAATGACGTGTCGACTGAGAAATCAGCTCTTCAGTTTAGGACTCCCGGAACAAACCTTGCGGACAAGGCTGGAAGATGGAGTTCTATACACTTTAATACTGTATGTGATTTACCTCCTTTCTTGCTACTTATCTACGTGTTCCTCTCTGAAAGTTGAGGTACACTACTGTCTTTTCCTTGTCCTTGAGGATCTGGAACGATCTTCCTATAGGAATGTCCCGTGCCTGAATCAGGACCCAGTATATGGCCCGAGGTGCTAACAGGTTTATTAGCAGGCAACTTTCTTCTGTGGCCCATAGTCCCCGGAATCATCCTCCTCCGGACAATGGCCCCCACAGCCCTGAAGACTGGCCTTTGTTGTCAGGATCTCCCAACCTGATATCCAAAAAGGTGTCCTCTGGCCTAGATGGAATGTCTGTAGTCCCCAGGCTACTTTCTTACCCTTTCTGCCAGTACCACGTACTTGCTTGTGTTATACGGACAGCACCTGGTGTTCCCAAGTGGTCTACCATCCAAGTACTTACCAGACCCCACACTACTTAGCTTGCAAGATCAGGTGAGATTAGCCATATCTAGTGTGGTATGGCTGTAGATGGTTATTGTCCATCTAGCCCACTTACACCCCCTGGTATTCACAGGTGGTCTCTTATCAGATAATTTAACCAGGCACAACACTGCTAAACTTCCAACATCAAATGTGATTGGGCATATCAAGTGTGATGCGGCTGTAGATGGAGATGTTGAAAAAGTTTTGAGTGGAATTATGCCCACTCCATCATGTGTATTGTTAACACCACCAAACCAATCATTCGCATTGCTGCGTGAATTGATATTGTTTGACATTGTAACCACTCTCCTAATGGGGCGAGGGATTGTTTTTGACCCAGGTGGGAATAACCCCCATCCCCCCCCCCGATTGTGCATGAGTTATTGGAATGACTACTCCAGACAAAACATTTTCTGAATTGCTTCAAGACAATCCCTCGCCTACGCCTCTACCCGAGATGGGCTGAGACCGAAACCTTTTAGGAGAATGGTTCCAGAAGGGAAAGTATAACCTTAGAAATACTGCTTCTTGCACCCAGGCATATATCTGTAGATTGCTATCAAATCTGTGCAAACTGAAGAAGTCGGACCCTTATCCTTCTAGAATCTGCCAGAAGGAGACCCACACCATCCTGCTGATGGCTTCTGGTTTGGAAGCTGGCCTCTGGTTGCCTTTGCTTCTTTGCCTTACCAAACTTTATTGTATTGGGGCTGTAAAGGTGGGTACACACTAATAGATATATCTGCAGATCAATTGATCTGCAGATATATCTATGTACGGATCGGGCGGTGTGCTGTGCATACACACTGCCCGATCCTGGGGGAAGAGAGATGCAGATGCACACTCTTAGCACTAAGAGAACGGCCGATATATCGACCAGTGTGTACGGGCCTTTACGTTCCTTTATGACCGACAAGGCCAAACCTGACCATAGACTTGGGGTTATATGTGGAAGGAAACGTGACCTTCTTGGAGTCTGTTTTTAATTCTGGACTGTTAACTCAAACAGAAAACTTCCAGCCATGGCAAAAAATTTCCAGAACCTTCTTAGATTCTGAATCAGCTTCCCATGTATGTGAACCAAACTGTTCTTGAACAGCTATTGTTATGCTTATGCCCTAGAACATTAGTGTCCATATGAGCTATATGGGATTCTTACTCCCTTGCAGGCGCTGAAACCGGTCTTCCAGTACTTCAGCCCAATGTACCTACAGCACCTGGTATTTCAAGGTGGTCTCCCCTCCAAGAACTAACCAGGCCAAACACTGCTTAGCTTCCAAAATCTAGTGAGATTGGGCCTATCCAGTGTGGAGTAGTCGTAGATTTCAAGGTGAAGTCCTGGCTGGCCTTATGCTGCCCCAGACAAAGACAATATGGTCTTATTCTTTTGATGGCAGAGGCCCTATAGATTTTTGCATTATCAAATGATATGCATATCTATTTTGGGAGGCACTTCCCTATTTTAAATAGTCCCTAGCTTGAAAAAGATATTGGAATCCCATTTACCGGGCATTCTGCTTTATTGGGTGTAACCCAAACCTTTTTCCTGAATTCTGCCCTCGTGCAGATTTTTTTTTTGAAACAGGTGGGTCTTTTGGGACATTTTAAACAGAAGTGCCTTATTTTTTACCCCAGGCTCTGCTGCCTCTATTGACAGACTAGCCTATTTTTGCTCTCATATATTCAGCTTATTTACTTAGCTGATATCTTTTACCTGTTCTTCGTATGTTGAAGTAGAGTATATAGGGGGTAATTCTGAGTTGATCGCAGCAGGAATTTTGGTAGCAGTTGGGCAAAACCATGTGCACTGCAGGGGAGGCAGATATAACGTGCAGAGAGAGTTAGATTTGGGTGTGGTGTGTTCAATCTGCAATCTAAATTGCAGTGTAAAAATAAAGCAGCCAGTATTTACCCTGCACAGAAACAAAATAACCCACCCGAATCTAACTCTCTCTGCACATGTTATATCTGCCTCCCCTGCAGTGCACATGGTTTTGCCCAACTGCTAACAAAATTCCTGCTGCGATCAACTCAGAAATACCCCCATAGAGCTTTCATCATCTGATGATTATCATGTGTAACCTGTGAAGTCGATGATTTATCTACATTTGGTCATCAGCTTGTCTTATTCGAGATGCTGTTGGGGATATATCACAATCAGTGAGCAGCATGTGTTAATGATATAAGAATTAACATTTCAGCTAAACTGTATAAGGTCTGTGCAAAACATCGCCTCAATGGCTCTATCTATACCTGATGTAATCAGGAATGTATTATGCTAAACAACAAATCATTTTTACACATAACCATCCTGTACCAGATCATAGAGGATAATACAGTTTTTGCCAAACAACAACATATGAGTGTTTGCTTTATTTTGTCAGTATATGCCGCCCTTAGTCATGATAAATACTCAACACTTTCAAAGTGTACTACACAATTTGTGACTGTAATCACTTTTCTCTAAAGTGATGTGTGTGACCCTTCCCATGCACCTGCATTAAGGATCAGAAGTATCAACCGACAATCATTTATTATTAAGTCAGCATCACACTAACAGTCACATATTTTTATATATATATCTCCTATATAATAGCCCTATTCTGTGACCTTGTGATTCATTTGCTAACGCTGGGCGGAGTCACAACAGTGGGCGGAGTTATTCAAATGAGTCACAGAGATCTGGCCAAATCTACAGGAGACTAGTAGCAGAAGCAGATAGCATGGACATTGGGCATGTCAGACAGGGCTGCATACCTCCCAGCTTTCTGCAGGAGCTTTCTCCAGGCAGAAGGAGGGAAACACTCGGCGAAAAGGGGGCGTGGCTTCACGGGAGGGTCCCCGTTTTCGTCAGTGAGGGGGCATGCCCAGCGCTCTGTGAGCTGCTGGCATGCCCCCAGGGGCTGATTATGAGTCCGGGGGGCCCAGGGCACTTGAGACAGGGGTGCCCTATCTCATTGCTGTGCCTGCTGGTGGTTGGGGGCGTGGCCTAATCGCGGACCTCGCGGACCGCGCGGCCACGCCCCCTTATGCAAATTCCGATTTTTGTTTTTATTTATTTTATGGGATTTTGGCCCCTCAGCTAGGGCTAAATCCAGAGGAGGTGGTCGCTCCCCCCTACACACCCGCACAGGGAGAAGAAAGCAGGGAGACTGCTGCCTCCCTGCAACACCACAGACCTGCCAATATGCAGCAGCGTGTGCCGACTGTAGCACAATGCTGCCACTGTTGCTGGCAGGACGGGGGGGGGGGAGCTTCTGAGCTGGGACAGAGCTACTCCAGCCGGGGGGGCCTCTAAAACTGTGGGGCCAACGGTACGTATCCCCCGCCCCCCCCCCCCCTCCTTAATCCGGCTCTGCTGCTGGAACCCCCCCATTAATCCGTACCCCCTGATGCCCCCTCTCCCTCTGTCTCCACTATTCACCGCTGCTCTGCTAAGCAGAACAGCGAGTACAGGAGCTTCCCAACTGCCCCCCCCGCCCACTGCGACCCGCGGGTGGGACAGCGGGACAGACCCCAAAAAATGGGACTGTCCCGCGAAAATCGGGACATTTGGGAGGTATGGGGGTGTGTGAGGGGTATGTCATACAGACAGACGGGCACCGGCTCACTGTGTGCTTGACCCCCCACATCGGCATACTCAGCAGGGTCACTCTGGTGCGGAGGAGCGTCACTTTCTGACACACTCCACGCTTCTTAGCTGCAGTTTAGTGAGGCACCTGCCGCTGTGCAGGTTCCATACTGCCTCTGTTATCTCCAGCCCCGGCAACCCCACCGCTAGCTGCAGCGCTGCCACCCGCAGTGGAGTGCGCCCAGCTCATTCACACACTTTAGCTGGCGGGTAGCGCTGCAGAAATCCGAGCTGCTTGCAGGCTCTGACCCACTCCTCCCTCCAGCCGCAGCGTCTCCTGGGAGCTAACCAGTCACTCCCAGTCTCCCCTTACCACAGTGCCCGGAAGCCGTGAGGTCCGCGCCACGTGCATGCTATGACCCCCTCCTCCCTCCAGCTGCAGCATCTCCTAGGGGCTAACCAGTCATTTCCAGTCTCACCTTACCACAGTGCCCGGCAGCTGCGCGAGGTCTGCGGTGTGTGACTGAGGAGGGGGGGAGGGATGCGGACTGGCAGAGAAAGCAGGACTCCAGCCTGAGAGAGTCAGCCATGCCAAGTCTCCAGCAGCAGCAGATCCCAACAGGTTGGAATGGAACAGCAGCAGCCAGCAGCAGTGACTCCGGTAAGACACATCTGTCTGTTACCACTGTTTTGTCCCTAATACCAATCTCTCCCGTGCCCTGTGTTCTGTCATGTCCCTGGCCTTGCCCTGCCACCCTTATTCTGGCCCTTTCACCCTTATCCTGGCCCTGTCACCCTTATGCTGGCCCTGTTACCCCTATCCTGGCCCTGTCACCCCTGTGCTTGCCCTGTGAACCCTATACTGGCCCCGTCACCCCTGTCCTGGTCCTGCCGCCCCTACCCTGGCCCTGTTACCCCTATCCTGGCCCTGTCACCCCTGTGCTTGCCCTGTGAACCCTATACTGGCCCCGTCACCCCTGTCCTGGTCCTGCCGCCCCTACCCTGGCCCTGTCACCCCTATCCTGTCCCTATCATTTCTGTCCTGGCCCTGTCACCCCTGTCCTGGCCCCGTCACCCCTGTCCTGGCCCCGTCACCCCTGTCCTGGCCCCGTCAACCCTGTACTGACCCTGTCACCCCTGTCCTGGCCCTGTTACTGCATACCCTCCAACTACCTTTTATGGCATGTACAGTACCCGCAGCGCCTCCAGACCTCTCCCCAATGCACCACACCTCCGCACCTTCCCCTCCACCACATGCGGCACTCCACCCCTCCCCCACATGCTGTGCCTCCAGACCCCCTACACCACCCGTGGCTCCCACTCCTCCACCCCTTCACCACCCACAGCACCTCCAGGCCCCTTCCACCATTCACCCCCCTTATACGTCTCCCCCCACACCTGCCCCCCTCCACCCGCAGCATCTGCAGACACCCTCCTCCATCAGTGGTCCCCCCCTCACCCACCCCTCCCCCACCAATGGCACCCCTGCACCTGCCCCTCCACCACCTGCAGCACCTCCGGACCTCCTTTCCCATCCGCCGCAACACCCGTACCTGCCCCTACCCTACCCATGGTGCCTGCGGTCCCCTACCCAACCCCCGGCACACCCATCCCTTCCCATCCCACAGCACCTCCGGAACCCTTCACCCATCCACAACATCCCCACACCTGCCCCTCTCCCACCCGTGGCACCCCTGCCCCTCCCCCACCTGCGGTGCCTCCGGACCCCTCCCCCATCTGCATCCCCCACTCCTCTGCCCCTCCCCCACGCGCAGCACCTCCCGAACCTTCCCCATCCGGGCCCCACCCCCACTTCTGCCTCCCCTCCACCCGCAGCATCTACAGACACCATCCGCAGTCCCCCCCGCACCCGCTACATTCTGTACATCATGCCCTGCAGGTGCTGTTCACGCCGTCGCAAGGGGCTGCGCCTCCTTCACCATCGCACGCCCTTTCATTGTGCAATATTTAACCACTAACAAAGGAATGCAGGTAATACTCCATATAATACAAATATTAAACCCCAGAAAGGCATGCAAGGGTTAAGGGGGCGTAGCCCCTTGCGACGGTGTGAAGAGCGCCCGTAGGGCGCGATGAAGCACCTAGTATATATATATATATATATATATATATATACATACATACACACACACATCATATGAGCAGATCAACTACGATCACATCTCAAAGCATGTAGGAGTACATATAACTGAATTCTGTTCTATGCAGATCTTTAAAGTATTCAGACGCATTGCAAAGAAAACCACAGGAATGTGCATAAAACTCATATGCAATAGGCACTAAACTTAACTATTCATACTAACAAAAGTAGATAGAATTTTAGTGCTGTATAACCCGTACTCAGTAGAGTGGGATACAGGGAGACTTACCCCACTTCCAGGATCGATCAATACGTTAGCGAATGCTGAGTGGATCCAGATGCTACTAGTGTACACTGCCACTCTGGTCATTATTTGTGGACACAGACGCTCAGTGAACGTTAGTGCATGCAGACGCTCATGATCGCGACCCAGTCTCTTAGTG
The DNA here is from genome assembly GCF_028390025.1 of Pseudophryne corroboree. NCBI lineage: Eukaryota > Metazoa > Chordata > Amphibia > Anura > Myobatrachidae > Pseudophryne > Pseudophryne corroboree. Next base: position 757,066,842 of record NC_086448.1, read on the forward strand.
GTAACCCTTAGTGTATACAGACACAGCGGCCTATGCTGCGACCGAGTCCCCTCGTGGTAGCGTCTGAGACGGAAGTGAGGCAATCAGTTCATGGTGGGAGACGCACGGTAACTGGTTGTGAACTAGGGGGAGGGATGACCAGTAGGGCGTCTGACTCCCCACTTCTGACATCAACCCTAGGGATCACAGCCTCAACTAATCCTGGCGCCTTATGATCCCTAGAGCCTAGCGCTAGAGCACCCGTGGTGGTGGCGCGCCAGCTACTGTTTGGTAGTCTCCTCCCAAATCAGTGCAGCTGTGTCCGTATTCCCCTTCTAAGCGGAACCGATGCCTTACCTTCTCCCCGTGTTCTGGCCACAGCCTGGTAATGCCTGCTGGACCTGCTAGTATATCCGACACAGACGCCCGTCGAGACAGCACTTGTACCATGGGTAAGCGTTGTTGCGACCCGGCGGAGAGTTGTTGGAGCGACTCTTTCCAATATGCGTGTAAGACGCTGTTTGGAAAGATCACTCAAAAAACATAGTAAGACTATAAAAAGAAATCAAATAAAGCTTAGGCTGCCAAATACAGCAGCCCTGTGACCATGGTCCGGCTCCTGCCGCACCAAACAAAAAACTGATTTAACTGAGTCAGTGGGCGGGATTATATGGACGAGCCTGGTGCATTCTGGAAGCCCAGAAAGCTTGTGATCGTTTGGTACCAATCCGCTGTCGCTCCATCATATCCCAATGTTATCCTGTGGATAACCTGTGGACCCTGCTGGAGAAAATGAATTATTGGTTATAATAAATGAAAGAAGGCCTCTACTGATGCAGTATAATAAAGAGCAAACCCCCCCTCTAAAAAAAAAACATCAGAGTCCTCCAATACTCCTGGAGGGATATACCACCTGAAAGAAAACTTCACGTCTAAAAAGAAAGAGGGGAACAGTATATAGTGTAATATATTCACAGAATGTTATGTGAAAAACATAAAGTAAAGCATATACATTTAAGCAGGGCTATTTATTAGCAGGGACTTAGTTCCTGAACCTCTCAATAAATATGACAATCAGGAACTTGGTTCCTGACCCTCTCATAGGCCAAAATTTATATTCTATAAAATAGATTTTATTTTAGTCTATTTTTAAGTGCCTTCTTTTCTAAAATCTATAATCTATCACTTTTTTTAATAGCTGCATTCACAAACCCGTAGTCCCTGAACCTATTTTTCTAGAAAATTTGTACTGCATATAAAGGTAAAAAAACAAACAAAAAACCCCAAAACATCTAGTACTGTCTGGTGATAATACTGCTCCCATCACATAATACAAGTCCTTCCACATGGTGCATAAAGTACCCAGAATAGAACTGAAGGTAGTTGGCAGATGTAAATCCTTTAGTACTAGGACCCTAACCATAAAAAAAAGAACTATTGTAAAAAACAATCCTAACAAATCGATGACTATGTCTAAAGGCACCTAGTAAACGGTCTATCATACCTTCCTAGTGCAGTCATATTACTCAACCAAAGTGCAACATAACCAGCACCAATGGTAGAGAAACCCTCAAAGGAAGGGAACAGGAGAAAGGAAAAGATCTGCTAAACAATCACAGATTATTTTACGCTTCCCTTTCATGCCTGTCAAACTGTTAACAAGAAGTTCCAAAACTACATACTGTAAAAAGGAAAATCCAAACTAGACTGTAAACAGAAAGAGCCAAAACTAGACTGTAAACAAGAAGAGTCAAAACTAGACTATAAATATCAAGAAGATCCAAAACTACAGACTGTGAACAGGAATATCCAAAACTAGACTGTAAAAAGCAAGAGGAAGAGAGAGCCAAAATAAAAGACTAAATGGAAAGATCCAAAACTACAGACTATAAACAAGAGTGAAAACTAAAGACTGTATACAGAAAGAAGATCCAAAACTAGTCTTAAAAGGGAAGAACCAAAACTAGACTAAACAGCAAGAGGAAGAGACAAAACTACAGGCTATAAACAGAAAGAAGATCCAAAACTACATACAGTACACAGCAAGAGAAAGATTCAAAGTCTGTACAATACAAGAGGAAGAGACAAACTAAAGACTATACATAGCAAAAGGAATGGCCAAAACTAAAGGCTACACAGCAAGAGGATGAGCTAAAATCAATGCAAGTGACCTTCAAAAACTATAGACCATAACAGAGAAAAACTAGAGATAAGCAGCTCAATTTTGCTTTATATCTTCCTGCAAAGTTGGGATCCAAAAACAAGGTTGCATACATAATCTTTCAGTAAATCTCGTCTCTTGCCTGTTCTGGTTTAAATTATATTTGATCCAAAATATGTGAAAGCAGATATTTTAATGCATCTCAAAATGCCCCTTTATTATTATTGTACTAGTCAAGCCTTCATTGGGGTATTTTATAATTTGTTTGTGCATTTCTTTAATGGGGGGATAAATGTTATTCTTGACTGCTTTTTGTAACCTACATATTTCGTATTGGCATTTTATTTTGGTAGGTATACAGTAGTGAAATGGTTTAAAAAATATATAGCACAGGTTAAAGATTACTTTTTTTTTTCTATCTAAATAACTCTAATTATCCCATTATTTTTCTCATAATTCCTTAAACTAGAGACTTAGGGGTATATTCAATTAAGGTCGAAACCGCCGTCTTGTCGAGAAGACGGCAGTTTTCGACTTTTTCAGGTCGGAAGGGGTTCCGACCTATTCAGTCCTCAGCTTTTTTTATTCGACAAGTCGGGGAATTCGACTTGTCGAATAGTACGTGAATCGGCGGTATAGCTGCCGATTCACGCGCTCCTGAGGGAAACAGGGCCAAATTCGACAGGTTTTGGCCCCGTTTCCGACCATCTCAGTTTGACTTATAAAAAGTCGAACTGAGATGAGGGACCTGAGAGGAGGAGAGGGGGGAGAGGGGGGAAAGCCGCGGGGAGACGGGGTACAGCAGCGCTACAGCACAGCGCTGCAGGAGGATGTGGCACAGCCGCCGCACACAGCAGCGTCCACCCGGCTCCAGCAAGTGAGGACCCGCTTGGTGGAGCTGGGTGGACGCTGCCGTGAGGTCTGGCGGCTATGCCACATCCTCCTGCAGCGCTGCTGTCCCCCGTCTCCCCCCTCTCCGATCCCTTTTTTAAAGTCGAATTGAGATGGGTATTGAATAGCAATAGCAATACCAAATGCATGTCGGAATGGATCTGACCTCAATTGAATATACCCCATAGAAAAACCCCAGTAATCAGATTCTAACTGGCAAATTTTAACCTAGGGAGCAAGTTCATCACAATAGTCCATGAGCTGCAGTTCATCCTTGAAAGGTAGTTTTAGGTGTCACTTATTTAAGGAAAAGTACTGTACTTGTCAAATAATGTTGGTGCCAGTGTAGCTCCTCAGCACTGACACTACTTTTAATTGCATGGCAACAATTACTGTACTTTGCAACCTTAAGACTGAAAGAGAATCCTCGGATCCCAGCAGTACTGTATGATGCTATTCTAGAAGTGATGCATCCACTCCCTTAAGGTAAAAAATAAGAATTTACTCACCGGTAATTCTATTTCTCGTAGTCCGTAGTGGATGCTGGGAACTCCGTAAGGACCATGGGGAATAGATGGCTCCGCAGGAGACTGGGCACATCTAAAGAAAGATTTAGGACTATCTGGTGTGCACTGGCTCCTCCCCCTATGACCCTCCTCCAAGCCTCAGTTAGGACACTGTGCCCGGAAGAGCTGACACAATAAGGAAGGATTTTGAATCCCGGGTAAGACTCATACCAGCCACACCAATCACACCGTATAACTCGTGATAGGAACCCCGGTTAACAGTATGATAACAAAAGGAGCCTCTGAACAGATGGCTCGCAATAACAACCCGATTTGTGTAACAATAACTATTTACAAGTATTGCAGACAATCCGCACTTGGGATGGGCGCCCAGCATCCACTACGGACTACGAGAAATAGAATTACCGGTGAGTAAATTCTTATTTTCTCTGACGTCCTAGTGGATGCTGGGAACTCCGTAAGGACCATGGGGATTATACCAAAGCTCCCAAACGGGCGGGAGAGTGCGGATGACTCTGCAGTACCGAATGAGAGAACTCCAGGTCCTCCTCAGCCAGGGTATCAAATTTATAGAATTTTGCAAACGTGTTTGCCCCTGACCAAGTAGCAGCTCGGCAAAGTTGTAAAGCCGAGACCCCTCGGGCAGCCGCCCAAGATGAGCCCACCTTCCTTGTGGAATGGGCTTTTACAGATTTAGGCTGCGGTAGTCCCACCGCAGAATGCGCCAGCTGAATAGTGCTACAAATCCAGAGCGCGATAGTCTGCTTAGAAGCAGGAGCACCCAGTTTGTTGGGTGCATACAGGATAAACAGCGAGTCAGTTTTCCTGACTCCAGCCGTCCTGGAAACATAAATTTTCAGGGCCCTGACTACGTCCAGTAACTTGGAATCCTCCAAGTCCCTAGTAGCCGCAGGCACCACAATAGGCTGGTTCAAGTGAAACGCTGATACCACCTTCGGGAGAAACTGAGGACGAGTCCTCAACTCTGCCCTATCCATATGGAAAATCAGATAAGGGCCTTTATAGGACAAAGCCGCCAATTCTGACACACGCCTGGCCGAAGCCAGGGCCAACAGCATGACCACTTTCCACGTGAGATATTTCAAATCCACAGTCTTAAGTGGTTCAAACCAATGTGATTTCAGGAACTCCAAAACCACATTGAGATCCCAAGGTGCCACTGGGGGCACAAAAGGAGGCTGAATATGCAGAACTCCTTTGACAAAAGTCTGAACTTCAGGCAGTGAAGCCAGTTCTTTTTGGAAGAAAATCGACAGGGCCGAAATCTGGACCTTAATGGACCCCAATTTGAGGCCCAACGTTACCCCTGCTTGCAGGAAATGCAGGAATCGACCCAGTTGAAATTCCTCCGTTGGGGCCTTCCTGGCCTCACACCAAGCAACATATTTCCGCCAAATGCGGTGATAATGTTTTGCGGTGACATCCTTCCTGGCTTTGATCAGGGTAGGGATGACTTCCTCCGGAATGCCCTTTTCCTTCAGGATCGGGTGTTCAACCGCCATGCCGTCAAACGTAGCCGCGGTAAGTCTTGGAACAGACAGGGCCCCTGCTGCAGCAGGTCCTGTCTGAGCGGCAGAGGCCAAGGGTCCTCTGAAAGCATCTCTTGAAGTTCCGGGTACCAAGCTCTTCTTGGCCAATCCGGAACCACGAGTATAGTTTTCACTCCTCGCCTTCGTATTATTCTCAGTACCTTGGGAATGAGAGGCAGAGGAGGAAACACATAAACCGACTGGTACACCCACGGTGTTACTAGAGCGTCCACAGCGATCGCCTGAGGGTCCCTTGACCTGGCACAATATCTTTTTATTGAGGCGGGACGCCATCATGTCCACCTGTGGTCTTTCCCAACGGTTTACCAGCATTTGGAAGACTTCTGGATGAAGTCCCCATTCTCCCGGGTGGAGGTCGTGCCTGCTGAGGAAGTCTGCTTCCCAGTTGTCCACCCGGAATGAACACTGCTGTCAGTGCTAACACATGATTTTCCGCCCATCGGAGAATCCTTGTGGCTTCTGCCAATGCCCTCCTGCTTCTTGTGCCGCCCTGTCTGTTTACATGGGCGACCGCCGTGATGTTGTCTGATTGGATCAGTACCGGCTGGTTCTGAAGCAGGGGCCTTGCTTGGCTTAGGGCATTGTAAATGGCCCTTAGCTCCAGAATATTTATGTGAAGCGAAATCTCCTGATTTGACCACAGTCCTTGGAAATTTCTTCCCTGTGTGACTGCACCCCAGCCCCGAAGGCTGGCATCCGTGGTCACCAGGACCCAGTCCTGTATTCCGAATCTGCGGCCCTCTAGTAGATGAGCCCTCTGCAGCCACCACAGCAGCGACACCCTGGTCCCTGCCGACAGGGTTATCCGCTGTTGCATCTGGAGATGGGACCCGGACCATTTGTCCAACAGGTCCCACTGGAAAGTCCTTGCGTGGAACCTTCCGAATGGAATTGCTCCGTACGAAGCTACCATTTTTCCCAGGACTCGTGTGCATTGATGTACCGACACCTGTCCCGGTTTTAGGAGGTCTCTGACTAGAGATGACAACTCCTCGGCTTTTTCCACTGGAAGAAACACTTTTTTCTGGTCTGTGTCCAGAATCATTCCCAGGAACAGAAGACGTGTCGTCGGGACCAGCTGTGACCTTGGAATATTGAGAATCCAGTCGTGCTGTTGCAGCACTTCCCGAGAAAGTGCTACCCCCACTACCAACTGTTCCTTGGACCTCGCCTTTATCAGGAGATCGTCCAAGTACGGGATAATTAAAAACTCCCTTCTTGCGAAGGAGTATCATCATGTCGGCCATTACCTTGGTAAAGACCCTCGGTGCCGTGGATAACCCAAACGGCAGCGTCTGGAACTGATAGTGACAGTCCTGTACCACAAACCTGAGGTACTCCTGGTGCGGAGGGTAAATGGGGACATGCAGGTAAGCATCCTTGATGTCCAGAGAGACCCTGTAATCCCCCTCGTCCAGATTCGCAATAACCGCCCTGAGCGATTCCATCTTGAACTTGAATCTTTTGATATATGTGTTCAAGGATTTTAAATTTAATATGGGTCTCACCGAACCTTCTGGTTTCGGTACCACAAACATTGTGGAATAGTAACCCTTTCCTTGTTGAAGGAGGGGTACCTTGATAATCACTTGCAGTGAATACAGTTTTTAGATAACCACCACACTGCCTCCCTGGCAGAGGGAGTTGCCGGTAAGGCAGATTTTAGGAAACGGCGGGGGGGAGACGTCTCGAATTCCAGCCTGTACCCCTGAGATACTGTTTGAAGAACCCCGGGATCCGCCTGTGAGAGAGCCCACTGTGCGCTGAAATTTTTGAGACGGGCCCCCACCGTACCCGGGTCCGCCTGAGCAGTCCCAGCGTCATGCTGCGGACTTACCGGACGCAGGGGAGGACTTCTGCTCTTGGGAACTAGCTGTGTGTGCAGCTTTTTCCCTCTACCTTTTCCTCTTGGCAGAAAAGATGAGCCTCCAGCCCTCTTGCTTTTCTGGGGCCGAAAGGACTGTACCTGATCATACAGGGCTTTCTTTTGCTGTGGGGTAGCTTGTGGCAACCAGTTTGATTTCCCAACAGTAGCTGTGGAAACGAGGTCTGAAAGACCATCCCCAAACAGTTCCACCCCCTTATAGGGCAAAACTTCCATGTGCCGTTTTGAATCGGCATCGCTTTTACATAGCGCTTATTTGTGATGCCAGCCGGCAAATATCCCTCTGTGCATCACGCATGTATAAGACAGCGTCTTTTATATGCTCTATTGTCAGCAAAATATTGTCCCTATCCATAGTATTATCCGACAGGGAATCTGACCACGCAGCTGCCGCACTGCACCTCCATGCCGAGGCAATAGCTGGTCTCAATATAATGCCCGTGTGTGTGTATATAGCTTTAAGGGTAGGTTTCCTGCTTTCTATCAGCAGGTTCCTTTAGGGCGGCCGTATCCGGAGACGGTAGTGCCACCTTTTTTAATAAGCGTGTCAGCGCTTTATCTACCCTAGAGGGTATTTCCCAACATGACCTATCCTCTGGCGGAAAAGGGTACGCTGCTTAGAAATTATCAATTTCTTATCGGGGGAAGTCCACGCTTCCTCACACACCTCATATTAATTTCTCAGATGCAGGAAAAACTACAGGTAGTTTTTTCTCACCGAACATAATACCCTTTTTTGTGGTACCTGGGGTATTATCAGAAATGTGTAATACATTTTTCATTGCCTCAATCATGTAACGGGTGGACCTATTGGAGGGTACACTAGTCTCATCGTCGTCGACACTGGAGTCGGTATCCGTGTCGACATCTGTGTCTGTCACCTGAGGTAGCGGGCGTTTTAAAGCCCATGATGACATTTGAGACGCTGGAACAGGCACAAGCTGAGTAGCCGGCTGTCCTATGTCGTCAAACCTTTTGTGTAAGGAGTTGACACCTTCCATAAGTCCATCCAAACAGGTGTCGACCCCGCAGGGGGTGACATCACATTCACAGGCATTTGCTCCGCCTCCACATCATTTTCCTCATCATACATGTCGACACAGCAGTACCGACACACAGCACACACACAGGGAATGCTCTGACAGAGGACAGGACCCCACAAAGCCCTTTGGGGAGACAGAGGGAGAGTATGCCAGCACACACCAGAGCGCTATATATCACAGGGATATCACCTATAGAGTGTGTTTTCCCTTATAGCTGCATTATTATAATATACTGCGCCTAATTTTTGTGCCCCCCCTCTCTTTTTAACCCTTTCTGTAGTGCAGGACTGCAGGGGAGAGGCAGGGAGCGATCCTACCAGCTGAGTTGTGAGGGAAAATGGCGCCAGTGTGCTGAGGGAGATGGCTCCGCCCCTTTTTTGGCTGGCTTTCTCCCGCTATTTTAATAATTCTGGCAGGAGTTAATATACACCTATATAGCCCCTGGGGCTATATATGGTGTCAGTTTGCCAGCCAAGGTGCTATTTATTGCTGCTCAGGGCGCCCCCCCCAGCGCCCTGCACCCATCAGTGACAGCAGTGTGTGGTGTGCATGAGGAGCAATGGCGCACAGCTGCAGTGCTGTGCGCTACCTTGGAGAAGACAGAAGTCTTCAGCCGCCGATTTTTCCGGACCTTCTTGCTTCTGGCTCTGTAAGGGGGACGGCGGCGCGGCTCCGGGAACGGACAACGAGGTCGGGTCCTGTGTTCGATCCCTCTGGAGCTAATGGTGTCCAGTAGCCTAAGAAGCCCAAGCTACCACCACTTAGGTAGGTTCGCTTCTTCTCCCCTTAGTCCCTCGGTGCAGTGAGCCTGTTGCCAGCAGGTCTCACTGTAAAATAAAAAACCTAAACTATACTTTCTTTCTAGGAGCTCAGGAGAGCCCCTAGTGTGCATCCAGCTCGGCCGGGCACAGAAATCTAACTGAGGCTTGGAGGAGGGTCATAGGGGGAGGAGCCAGTGCACACCAGATAGTCCTAAATCTTTCTTTAGATGTGCCCAGTCTCCTGCGGAGCCGTCTATTCCCCATGGTCCTTACGGAGTTCCCAGCATCCACTAGGACGTCAGAGAAAGACAGTATTTGCAACATTATTATATCTCTCCACCTACTGTACCTTTTAGATGGTCTTTGCACACACATTTCCAAAATATATTGCCGATAAGTCTTAAAGCTCCATTCACACTAAATGAGAAAGTGAAAGATCGCGTTCAGAAGAGCCGATCTGAGTGAGATATTGTGCAATCTTGTCCAGCGTATACACTCAATGTTGTTAACGATGCGCACCCCCTTCCTCGTCTGAACATGTACAGACGAGGGAGGTCCTCGTTAACGACAGCCATGCTGCAGATGCCCCTGCTCCCTTCCCCGCCGGCATCGTCAAGGGTGCATGCACTTGCCCATGCCGGCATCCCGCCGCCGCTAATATCAGCTTCGGCGGGGATCACCTAGTGTGAACTGTGTAAGACGCTTTTGTAGTAGGTCAATCAGTGATTTCTATGCACAAAACATTACTTTGGGAACACTAGATATGGATGCGCCTGTGAATACTACACAATCAACTTGCACATTTCCATAGACACATCAGAATTGGAGAAAACAAATTCCCAATAAAGAAAGGTAAATGTCTGATCCTCCCATTCTATGCTCATTTCCTCAGAGATCACGCCCAATGGTCCATGAAACCAAATTCCTTTTGATTTAAGAGGACAGAAACTGATGTTATTTGTCTACACTCCTGCTAACACTTCATCAGGATGAAATACAGGAGGGTTATACCATCATGACAAATGCAGCAGGGTGTACGTGCAAGCTTGCATTCACGTTAAGGCTCAATTCACACAAAAGTGTATTTCCATTTAATGCATTTTATACTATATTTACTGTCCATGTTAACAGAACATACACACCCCTAATAATCAAATATCCCTAGGCAGGCTATATTTTCCTTCATGCCAATGCAGTCCTAAGCTTTGTGGAGTTTGTATGTTCTCTCCATGCTTGCATGGATTTTCTCTGGGTACTCCAGCTTCCTCCCACACTTCAAAAATATTCTGGTAGGTTGACTGGCTCCTGACAAAAAATAAGAATTTACTTACCGATAATTCTATTTCTCATAGTCCGTAGTGGATGCTGGGGACTCCGAAAGGACCAGGGGGAATAGCGGCTCCGCAGGAGACTGGGCACAAAGTAAAAGCTTTAGGACTAGCTGGTGTGCACTGGCTCCTCCCCCTATGACCCTCCTCCAAGCCTCAGTTAGGATACTGTGCCCGGACGAGCGTACACAATAAGGAAGGATTTTGAATCCCGGGTAAGACTCATTACCAGCCACACCAATCACACCGTACAACTTGTGATCTGAACCCAGTTAACAGCATGATAACAGAAGGAGCCTCTGAAAAGATGGCTCACAACAACAATAACCCGATTTTTGTAACAATAACTATGTACAAGTAATGCAGACAATCCGCACTTGGGATGGGCGCCCAGCATCCACTACGGACTATGAGAAATAGAATTATCGGTAAGTAAATTCTTATTTTCTCTAACGTCCTAGTGGATGCTGGGGACTCCGAAAGGACCATGGGGATTATACCAAAGCTCCCAAACGGGCGGGAGAGTGCGGATGACTCTGCAGCACCGAATGAGAGAACTCCAGGTCCTCCTCGGCCAGGGTATCAAATTTGTAGAATTTAGCAAACGTGTTTGCCCCTGACAAAGTAGCTGCTCGGCAAAGTTGTAAAGCCGAGACCCCTCGGGCAGCCGCCCAAGATGAGCCCACTTTCCGTGTGGAATGGGCTTTTATAGATTTTGGCTGTGGCAGGCCTGCCACAGAATGTGCAAGCTGAATTGTACTACAAATCCAACGAGCAATCGTCTGCTTAGAAGCAGGAGCACCCAGCTTGTTGGGTGCATACAGGATAAACAGCGAGTCAGATTTTCTGACTCCAGCCGTCCTGGAAACATATATTTTCAGGGCCCTGACTACGTCCAGCAACTTGGAATCCTCCAAGTCCCTAGTAGCCGCAGGCACCACGATAGGTTGGTTTAAGTGAAATGCTGAAACCACCTTAGGGAGAAATTGAGGACGAGTCCTCAATTCTGCCCTGTCCGTATGAAAAATTAGGTAAGGGCTTTTATAGGATAAAGCCGCCAATTCTGATACACGCCTGGCTGAAGCCAGGGCTAACAGCATTACCACTTTCCAAGTGAGATACTTCAAGTCCACAGTGGTGAGTGGTTCAAACCAATGTGATTTTAGGAATCCCAACACTACATTGAGATCCCAAGGTGCCACTGGAGGCTGTATATGCAGTACTCCCTTGACAAACGTCTGAACTTCAGGTACAGAAGCTAGTTCTTTTTGGAAGAATATCGACAGGGCCAAAATTTGAACCTTAATGGACCCTAATTTGAGGCCCATAGACAGTCCTGTTTGCAGGAAATGCAGGAATCGACCCAGTTGAAATTCCTCCGTAGGGGCCTTCCTGGCCTCGCACCACGCAACATATTTACGCCAAATACGGTGATAATGTTGTACGGTTACATCCTTCCTGGCTTTGATCAGGGTAGGGATGACTTCATCCGGAATGCCTTTTTCCTTCAGGATCCGGCGTTCAACCGCCATGCCGTCAAACGCAGCCGCGGTAAGTCTTGGAACAGACATGGTCCCTGCTGGAGCAGGTCCTGTCTTAGAGGTAGAGGCCACGGGTCTTCCGTGAGCATCTCTTGAATTTCCGGGTACCAAGTCCTTCTTGGCCAATCCGGAGCCACGAGTATAGTCTTTACTCCTCTCCTTCTTATGATTCTCAGTACTTTTGGTATGAGAGGAAGAGGAGGGAACACATACACTGACCGGTACACCCACGGTGTTACCAGAGCGTCCACAGCTATTGCCTGAGGGTCCCTTGACCTGGAACAATATCTGTCCAGTTTTTTGTTGAGGCGAGACGCCATCATGTCCACCTTTGGTTTTTCCCAACGGTTTACAATCATGTGGAAGACTTCCGGGTGAAGTCCCCACTCCCCCGGGTGAAGATAGTGTCTGCTGAGGAAGTCTGCTTCCCAGTTGTCCACTCCCGGAATGAACACTGCTGACAGTGCTATCACATGATTTTCCGCCCAGCGAAGAATCCTTGCCACTTCCGTCATTGCCCTCCTGCTTCTTGTGCCGCCCTGTCTGTTTACGTGGGCGACTGCCGTGATGTTGTCCGACTGGATCAATACTGGCTGACCCTGAAGCAGAGGCCTTGCCTGACTTAGGGCATTGTAAATGGCCCTTAGTTCCAGGATATTTATGTGAAGTGACGTTTCCATGCTTGACCACAAGCCCTGGAAATTTCTTCCCTGTGTGACTGCTCCCCAGCCCCTCAGGCTGGCATCCGTGGTCACCAGGACCCAATCCTGAATGCCGAATCTGCGGCCCTCTAGGAGATGAGCACTCTGTAACCACCACAGGAGAGACACCCTTGTCCTTGGAGACAGGGTTATCCGCTGATGCATTTGAAGATGCGATCCGGACCATTTGTCTAGCAGATCCAACTGAAAAGTTCTTGCGTGGAATCTGCCGAATGGAATCGCTTCGTAAGAAGCCACCATCTTTCCCAGGACCCTTGTGCACTGATGCACTGACACCTGGCCTGGTCTTAGGAGTTTCCTGACTAGGTCAGATAACTCCCTGGCTTTCTCTTCCGGGAGAAACACCTTTTTCTGTACTGTGTCCAGAATCATCCCTAGGAACAGCAGACGTGTCGTCGGAATCAGCTGCGATTTTGGAATATTTAGAATCCATCCGTGCTGTCGTAGTACTATTTGCGATAGTGCTACTCCGACCTCTAACTGTTCTCTGGACCGTGCCCTTATCAGGAGATCGTCCAAGTAAGGGATAATTAAGACGCCTTTTCTTCGAAGAAGAATCATCATTTCGGCCATTACCTTGGTAAAGACCCGGGGTGCCGTGGACAATCCAAACGGCAGCGTCTGAAACTGATAGTGACAGTTCTGTACCACAAACCTGAGGTACCCTTGGTGAGAAGGGCAAATTGGGACATGGAGGTAAGCATCCTTGATGTCCAGAGACACCATGTAGTCCCCTTCTTCCAGGTTCGCTATCACTGCTCTGAGTGACTCCATCTTGAACTTGAACCTTTTTATGTAAGTGTTCAAGGTTTTCAGATTTAAAATGGGTCTCACCGAGCCGTCCGGCTTCGGTACCACAAACAGCGTGGAGTAATACCCCTTTCCCTGTTGTAGGAGGGGTACCTTGATTATCACTTGCTGGGAATACAGCTTGTGAATGGCTTCCAATACCGCCTCCCTGTCGGGGGTAGACGTTGGTAAAGCAGACTTCAAGAACCGGCGAGGGGGAGACGTCTCGAATTCCAATTTGTACCCCTGAGATACTACCTGCAGGATCCAGGGGTCCACTTGCGAGTGAGCCCACTGCGCGCTGAAATTCTTGAGACGGGCCCCCACCGTGCCTGAGTCCGCTTGTAAGGCCCCAGCGTCATGCTGAGGACTTGGCAGAAGCGGGGGAGGGCTTCTGGTCGTGGGAAGAAGCTGTCTGTTGTAGTCTTTTTCCCCTTCCTCTGCCCCGGGGCAGATATGAGTGGCCTTTTGCCCTTATGGGGACGAAAGGACTGAGCTTGAAAAGGCGGTATCTTTTTCTGCTGCGAGGTGACTTGGGGTAAAAAGGTGGATTTCCCAGCCGTTGCCGTGGCCACCAGGTCCGATAGACCGCCCCCAAATAACTCCTCCCCTTTATACGGCAATACTTCCATATGCCGTTTGGAATCCGCATCCCCTGACCACTGTCGCGTCCATAATCCTCTTCTGGCAGAAATGGACATCGCACTTACTCTTGATGCCAGAGTGCAAATGTCTCTCTGTGCATCTCGCATATATAGGAATGCATCCTTTAAATGCTCTATAGTCAATAATATATTGTCCCTGTCCAGGGTATCAATATTTTCAGTCAGGGAATCCGACCAAGCCACCCCAGCACTGCACATCCAGGCTGAGGCGATTGCTGGTCGCAGTATAACACCAGTATGTGTGTATATACTTTTAAGGATATTTTCCAGCCTCCTATCTGCTGGCTCCTTAAGGGCGGCCGTTTCTGGAGACGGTAACGCCACTTGTTTTGATAAGCGTGTGAGCGCCTTATCCACCCTAGGGGGTGTTTCCCAACGAGCCCTAACCTCTGGTGGGAAGGGATATAGTGCCAATAATTTTTTAGAAATTAGCAGTTTTCTGTCGGGGGTAACCCACGCTTCATCACACACTTCATTCAATTCATCTGATTCAGGAAAAACTACGGGTAGTTTTTTCACACCCCACATAATACCCCTTTTTGTGGTACTTGCAGTATCAGAGATGTGCAAAACCTCCTTCATTGCCGTGATCATGTAACGTGTGGCCCTACTGGAAAATACGTTTGTTTCTTCACCGTCGACACTGGAGTCAGTGTCTGTGTCTGGGTCCGTGTCGACCCACTGAGGTAACGGGCGTTTAATAGCCCCTGACGGTGTTTGAGACGCCTGGACAGGCACTAACTGAGCTGCCGGCTGTCTCATGTCGTCAACAGTTTTCTGTAACGTGCCGACACTGTCACGTAATTCCTTAATTACGGCCATCCATTCAGGTGTCGACTCCCTAGGGGGTGACATCACCATTATAGGCAATTGCTCCGCCTCCACATCATTTTCCTCCTCATACATGTCGACACACACGTACCGACACCCAGCACACACACAGGGAATGCTCTGATAGAGGACAGGACCCACTTAGCCCTTTGGGGAGACAGAGGGAGAGTTTGCCAGCACACACCAGAGCGCTATATATGTATAGGGACAACCTTACAATAAGTGTCTATCCCTTATAGCTGCTTATATCTGTTATTTTGCCAAATAAGTGCCCCCCTCTCTTTTTACCCTGTTTCTGTAGTTGCAGGATGCAGGGGAGATTCTGGGAGCCTTCCTACCAGCGGAGCTGTGTGGGAAAAATGGCGCTGTGTGCTGAGGAGATAGGCCCCGCCCCCTTCACGGCGGGCTCTTCTCCCGCTTTTTTCTGGAAAACTGGCAGGGGTTAAATACATCCATATAGCCCAGGAGCTATATGTGATGTATTTTTCGCCAACTAAGGTAAATTCATTGCTTCCCAGGACGACCCCCCCCAGCGTCCTGCACCCTCAGTGACCGGAGTGTGAAGTGTGCTGAGAGCAATGGCGCACAGCTGCAGTGCTGTGCGCTACCTTATGAAGACAGGAAAGTCTTCTGCCGCCGATTTATGGACCTCTTCTTGCTTCAGCATCTGTAAGGGGGCCGGCGGCGCGGCTCCGGGACCCATCCATGGCTGGGCCTGTGATCGTCCCTCTGGAGCTAATGTCCAGTAGCCTAAGAAACCCAATCCACTCTGCACGCAGGTGAGTTCGTTTCTCTCCCCTAAGTCCCTCGATGCAGTGAGCCTGTTGCCAGCAGGTCTCACTGAAAATAAAAAACCTATTTAAACTTTTACTCTAAGCAGCTCAGGAGAGCCGTCTCGTTCGGGCACAAAAATCTAACGGAGGCTTGGAGGAGGGTCATAGGGGGAGGAGTCAGTGCACACCAGCTAGTCCTAAAGCTTTTACTTTGTGCCCAGTCTCCTCCGCTATTCCCCCTGGTCCTTTCGGAGTCCCCAGCATCCACTAGGACGTTAGAGAAATATAAATAACCATAGTGTGTATGTCTGTGCATGTGGTAGGCAATATAGAGTGTAAGCTCCACTGCATCAGGGACTGATGTGAATGGCTAAATATTCCCTGTAAAGCACTGCCAAATGCGTGTGCGCTATATAAATAACTGGTAATAAATAATCGTGTGTTTGCATTGAAATGCAATACAAATAGCTTGTGAAAATAACCCTAAATTTAATAGGTTAAGTTTCAGAAGTTTTCTTTATCCACTTACCATGTAAAGAACGAGCCTCGATAAACATGACATGCATGCAAAAATGGTATAAAACACTAAAATAAACGTAGCTCCTGTGAAGGTGCATTGTGTGCTCACAGTATTTACAGACAGATGCAATCTGAAGATGTTTCTACTTGTGGGGGAAATCTGCAGAGATTAAAAACTGGATGTGACACACATTATGGGGTATATTCAAATAAAGTCGGATCCATTCCGACATGTATTTGTCGGAATGGATCCGACAACCCCTATTCAATCCCATCTAAAATTCGACTTTTTCAAGTTGAATTTAGATGGGACCCAGAGGAGAGGGGGGGCGAGCCGCGGAGGGACAGCCGGCGGCAGCCAGAGGAGATCAGCAGGATGTCACTCAACCGCCCGACCTCATGGCAGCTTCCACCCGGCTCCAGCAGTGTGCTGGAGCCGGGTGGAAGCTGCCGTGAGGTCGGGCCGGTGAGTGACATCCAGCTGCAGCGCTAATCTCCCTTTATGCCCACAGTCTCCCCCCCCCCTCCCCCCCGTCTCCCTGCGGCTCCCCCCCCCCCCCCCTCACCTCCTCTGGGTCCATCTCATTCCAACGACATTTTGATGTCGGATTGAGATGGTCGCAAAGGGAGCCAAAACCTGTCGGATTTGGCCCTGTTTTCAACATCAACATGTGGATCGGCAGCTATTCCGTCAATCCACGTGCTTTTCGACAAGTCGAATGCCTCGACTTGTCGAAAAGCTTTGAATAGGTCGAATCAGGATTCAACCTTAAAAAGTTGAAAACTGCCGTCTTTTCGACAGACGGCAGTTTTCGACTGCAATTGAATATACCCCTATGAGTTCCCAGCACTTCTCACATTGTAAACTCACCTACCTTCTGTTTCGGGTTGGGTTTGGCTGACTGGCGGTCAGGAGACTGACACCGTGATCCCGGTTGTTAGGTGGCCGGAGCGGGGAGGGGGGGCGAGTGCAACAAAGCCCCTTGCAGTCTTGCTGCACTCGCCACGCAGCGGGCTCGGTGACTTGCACGAGTGGAAATAGTCCCTGCTGGTCGGCCATTGGGCCGGCGGGCTGTTGACTGTTTGGGATCCCGGCGGCGGTATAGAGACAGCATCCCATCTGTTTTATGTCATTTTTTTGTGTCATGATCCCCTAAAAAGTACAATTTCCAGGTACACTTTGTAGCGGAGCTGCAACATAAGCACGTAGACTTTTGAGTACTACAGGCCCAACATTTGAGGTTTATAGAACAGAAGTGTAATGAACCTTTTGATATGTACTTACTCCTTTTCAATAAACCTAAACTTAAAATGCCAAGCGGATACAAACATCTGGTAGAAACTGAATCTTACATGCAGAAAGAGCTTACTTGTACAGTTGATCAACAGGGACATTTCCTGGGAGAAAACTTGTACACTTGGCACTGTCCCTGGAAATTGGGGACATGTAGGAATTATGCCCTCGTGCACAAGGGACAGTTTTATAGCAATAAAACCACACACATGGTTTCTAACATCAATTGGTATAAATTTGAAAATATATTTCCCGAAGGCAAGAAACGCAGTTTACACTTTTCTTATGTACTCCATAAACAGCTCCTATCTACATATCTAGGTACACACGTTTCCCGATGTAAAGGACATCGCAGGCAAAAGTAAAAATGATACATATTTATAATTAGGATATTTTCCCCCGTAACACTCTACCGTCACCCTAAAATAAGACAAACACATTGTGAAAAGGTTTTTGTTTTTTATTCTGTACTCAATATGCTCCGCATGTAAGTTATATATTAAAATGAATTCTCATAGAAAGCAAATTGAAGAAACAGTTCTGAAGTGGTTATCCTTATACATAACGAGAGATAAAATAACAGATAGTGACGTTCTACAAACTCGCACGCAAACCTGCAAACAGAACAACGCAAAAATCTGCGCTTCACCAAATATAAACATCTGACAGAAAAACAAAACAAAGTGAAGTAAAAAGAAAAACAAAACAATGTGAAGTAAAAATATTTTTCCTCATTTTAAAAACAGTTCTGGTAAAACGTGAACAACTGGTAACCTTTACCACTCCAGCTACTGTCGGATGATCCTGTTAGGTGTCGCAAGGAAATGGCTGGAGCGCCAAAAGTTGCCTAGCCCACAACAACGTATTGTTTGCGCTACACGAAAAAAAAAAAATTAAACTTGCAGTGTATTCAATTATTGTTGAAGTTATTACAATAATTCAGCTTTTTTTTTATGGAATAACGCACATCAGAGCGCTCCAGCAATTAACTCCTTCACTGCTGAAGACTAATGGTGTGTAGACACGGTGAGATTTTTTCTTACGATTTTGACTATATAGTCAAAATTGTAAGAAAAGTTAGTGTAGATTGCAAGGTGAAAGTCACCTTGCGATCCCGATTCGATGCCGATGTGCGGTCCCGCGCAGTCGGCATCGCAAGAATAGATAGACTGTGCAGGCAAGTCGATTTTGACTATCTCTATAGAAGAGATAGTCAAAATTGACACTTAGCCAAAATCACACATAGGGGTCATTCCGAGTTGTTCGCTAGCTGCTTTCGTTCGCTGTGCAGCGATCAGGAAAAAAGACGGCACTTCTGCGCATGCGTATGCACCGCAATGCCCACGCGCATCGTACTATTACAACGAACGATGAAGTTTCACACAAGGTCTAGCAAAGCTTTTCAGTCGCACTGCTGGCCGCAAAGTGATTGACAGGAAGAGGGCGTTTCTGGGTGTCAACTCACGGTTTTCAGGGGGTGTTCTAAAAAACACAAGCGTGCCAGGAAAAACCCAGGGCGTGTTCGTGACGTCAAAACAGGAACTGAATAGTCTGAAGTGATCGCAAGCGCTGAGTAGGTCTGAAGCTACTCTGAAACTGCACAAAAATATTTTGTAGCCGCTCTGCGATCGTTTCGTTTGCACTTCTGCTAAGCTAAAATACACTGCCAGTGGGAGGCGGCATAGCGTTGGCACGGCTGCTAAAAACTGCTAGCGAGCGAACAACTCGGAATGACCCCCATAGTTCGTATCGCAGGCACACTCATTATGTGTTTGCGATACTGACTTTGTGTCGACCTGGTCCCTGTCGCATAGTGAGAATCGGACATAGCCCGAATCTCACTGTGTGTATGGGCCATTGCTGCTCCCAAGGATAGAGGTGACTTATTTCACCTGTTTCTAGAATAATTGATCCCATGATGTTACAATGGCAGTTTTGCTTTAACCCTTTACTCTGTCCAGTCATCCACTTCCAGGACCGTCATACGCAAATGTTGTTTTGTAAAACGCGTTCAACCGAATGGGCTTCTTGTCACCAGTGACTGACCTTCAGAGCAGCTAGTTCTAAGACACGATACATCACACAGAACAATACAGATGCCCAGAGCTGCAGGCATTGCCCAGATGGGTATCTCCTCGCATTGATGGTATAACTTGACCCTTGGTGTCTATAAGGCAGCAGAATAAAAAATAAGGGAGAGAGGTCATTTGATCGATTTTCTTGCCATGCTGGCTACACTGTAAACGTCACTAAGAAAACCCTGTGCCGACTTTCCTGGCCGCCTTTACAAGGTCACGCTGCTAAATCCGATGCTTCCAGCAAAGCCGGGCAGCTAAGTAGGCTGACTCACAGAATACGAATGCACACAGAGTGAAGGTGCTTTAAACAAAGAGCCTTCCTTTCTAATAAAACAGGGCTGCTAGCAGCAATGTGACATTGTGCATGCTTCCCATATAAATCGCAAAATAAAACTGAGAGCCCAGAGAGCACTGGCTACAATACGGTTTTCAGACTGCAGCGGCATGATATCTTTGGTTACTTAAAAGTTAATGGTCCCTTAATGTAATCTTTGCAACAGATTTGTTCATCTAATAAAAGCACCAGTTTACAGAATTAAAAACAAGTACCGCTCTATACCGTAGGGCTCACCCTTTAGGCTTTGTGAATGATGAAGAAATACATATTGGTGAGGCAAAATCAGGACAGTTTGTAAGTATGCTGAAGCAAAACACAAGGGGGCAGATTCAATTATACATGGCAAGCTTATAGCAGAGCCCAGGGCTATTCAATTGCATCCTGCAATAAGTGAAAAGAAACCTGCAGTATGTAGGGCTTTCTGCTCTTACTGTGGCTAATTGAATCTGCCCCAAGGAGTGCAAAATGCTTCAAAGGGTAATTCCACCCTGACTGAATAATGTCAAATTCTCTGTATTGAACAGTTAAAAGGACGGTGTAGAAATTCAAAAGCAAAGACATTCAAATGTGTCATTGGAGACAGCAAGTGACTGGCTGTTGGCTCTCGACCAATCATATCCCCCAAATCAGAACACGCCCTTTCCTTAGTTCCAGCAGCCTTGCTGTTGTAATACACATTCAATCATTATGCAGAAAGGCCCTTTTAATTTTACAACGATATGAAGTGGCAAAAAGCACACAGACACATGAAAGTCCTTCATATAAGCAGATTAGAGGGCTTGCTACGCATCATGTAACAGTAATATTAATGCGTCTGTGTACACAGACCCTACTTTAACACTGAAAATGTCCTAGTGGTTACTTAATTCTGCACAGAGGCCGAGGCGCCCAGAACAGCACTGAGCAGTCACGGCCTATAAAACAAAGTAGCGATTCCTTAATTGAGGGTGGACATTTCTACACTGTGAGAATAAATAACAGCGGGATAGACTTAATAAACACACAGCAGCTGCCACAAATAACAGAGCCTTCATACACCAATTATTTTATGCTAAAACTGTCAATTGCGGTAAGAAAATAATGTACAGGGGCTTAGCAGTGGTGAGAAAACCGGCTGTAAATCCGGAGGAGCTGACAAGATCAGTGCAAACAGTCATTGCAGGAACCTGCGCTGTGGACATTTAATACCCATTTTATGGCCACCAGTAAATGAAAGAGCCCTGCTTAAAGCTGCAACTCACGTAAATAACATTTAGTGCTATCAAATATCCAGGAAAATCATTACCTGCTTTACTAGCTAACAGGTCCAAAGGTAAGCTAGCAATTACCAGAGACACACTGAATCCAATGCTTCATCTACCTGATCGTGAAAGGGCTAAAGGTCATATTTTCTGCTCTGCAAAGGACACATATGGTCAGTAGGCTTCTCTAATTATTAGGAGAATGCTGAAATTATTAGGAGATTGCCCACTAAGTCCAATTTCCAGATCCTATGGACTGGGTGTGATACAATGATCAGTAAATAGAAGAGCTGCTCTGGTTTACAGGTTATATAACGGTGTCTAGGCTGCTACAACCCACTGCACAACATAACACTTGGGGACTGGACCTTATGAACATTCAAGTTCCTCACGTTTCTGCAAGCAGTAAAGGAAAAAAAAAATGTTTAGGCCTAAAAAGAATTACACTTCTTAGTCATTCGGATAACATAATATCTATACTTAGGTGACTGTTTTTAAATTGCACTGCAAACATTTCCCTAAACTTTGAATAGTGTCTCCATCCTTAAATATCCCACCAAAGACAAATCTGAAAACTAGTCCGATCTGAACACGGAAGACACATGCAGTCCTTACTGTGGTACTCCAAAACAACATAAAATGCTCAGTCTTTACGGTTATTATGGAGGGGTTGTGGCAGAAAGGATGGGCCGGTGGGGAATCCCAATTATATTAACAATACAATACAGTCCACCCCAACCCTGGTACCTTGGTTATTCAAGGAGTACCAAACAATCTTCTCCTACACACATGCCCCTTAGTTTCGAGACTCTCCGGCCATAGAACCTGGACAGTATGTGAATCAACATATCTAGAAGGTAGGATGTTGGGAGAACCTACTCAGTAAACCCTAGCAAATGGCCTCACTAGCTGGGGGAAATTATATTAGATAAATTATGCTGGATTTCTCTTGTAGAGCTGCCCGTGGTAGGAGGTTTGGAATTCCGTCATGTTTCCCGCAGCGGTCACACAATCATTGCCGGAGGTATTGCACAGATGAGATTTCCCTCAATAGATGGAGTCATGGGCTATAAGCAATCTTGAAACCACCCTGTGACGCTGCATCGCTGATGCGTAGAACATGTAACATACATTAGGTCTAGACCTCAGAGCCCAAAAAGCAAAAACACAGAACGTTTGGTCACTAATGAACGTCACAATCGGATGTAACACAAAGAAATAAATAGATAAGTTGTAACTTTAAGGCAAATTAATATTTCCCAAGGTGTTGAACATATTGTCCCTGAAATATTGATATGAAGGAATACTAAAAGAATATGCTGGCTGTGTTCTCCATAAATATGTTGTCACTGTGTTCCTCCTCCTCCATATCAGAGAAAAGGATTCCCCGTAACAATATCACTACATGCATGGACTAGGGCAAAGGGTTGCTAGTGAAAGAATCAGGGTAAAAAAAAGTTTTACCAGTAAAAAATGTAGATTTCTAGACGGGTAGAAATCTACATTAAGGTGGGCAACTGACACCCCGTCTCACTGAGTGACCGAGTGAAGAGGAGAGAACACAACTGATGCATGAAGATGAACACACACACACAAGTTCCCCCAACCAACCACTGCTCCTGGGGGTAAACCTCTGTGTGACGGCCACAGGTTTTCTTTCTGGAGTCCTATAAAATGGTCATGTCCAAATGTGAATAAGGTTCCTGCAGAGAGACTCGGCACTTGTCAGAAGTTCTGTTGCCTCCGCTTCTTGGCATCCATAGCATCCAGGATGGGCTGTCTCTTTGCCGTGTACCTCTGCCGCAGCTCTTCTATCTCTCGCTCCATCATGGGGTCCAGGGCTTTTAGTCTCATCTGCAGCTCCTCGAAACTCAAATTCTTCAGCTGGTGGCAAAAATGTAAAAACAAAACATTAGTATGGAAAAGGAAAAGCACATTGTAGATACTTAAACATACTAAGAAATGGGGCCATACAGATACATTAGGATGGATAGAACAGATTCACTCCATGTCCCAGCATATTACGGATAAATCACCTGGAGCCGCAAGCCATCCATAGATAGCAATCACCACCTGATGTTTAAGATAAACATTACATTTGATTGAATTTCCTGAGGGCACGCTGACCAGGGCCATTCCATATCTGAAGCTGTCAGAGAGAGCGATGCTCATGTTTAATCATCTACGAGGAATATATTTATATACAGCTTATGTACATAGAAATAGCGGCACATACTGAGCATTTCTCTATTGCACTTCATTTACTGCAAATAACTTTAATTCATTCAAAAAGTTGGCAAACTGTTAACAGCAACCCTGATTACAACCAAATATTTTTAAAATTATTTAACAAATTATTTGTTAAAATAATCTAAAACCAGATACACCAGACATGCCACTAAGAGATGCAGAAATAAACAGCACCACTATACTATAAGTCACAGATGGAAGTTCTAGAATAACTATAAGACCACACCTCCTGTGTAAGGCATGCACTGACACAGAGCTGTGATTGGCTAATGGACCAAACTCCATGTACAGATGGAGGACACGCAGGACATGCCAGATCGCAGTGAGCTAACTTGAGCCTAGTTAATGCGCTGCATGTCGCAAAGTACCGATTATCAGTACTTTGCGCATGCACTGGACCCGTACGGCGCATATAGTACAGGTCTGCAACATAGCATGCAGATCTGCAGCAGACAGTCAGTGATTGACGGTCTGCTGCCATTTGGTGACGAAGAGTGGGGCGGCGACAGCCTCCATTCCCAAAAAACAGAGGAGTGTCGCTGCAGTGGTTGGGGAGGGACGAGGCCAGGATGTCCATCAGAGGACAGAGATTTTTTTTTCTTTGTTGTTCTGCGGAGGCCAGTTAGTGTGACCTCATGGGTCATGCAGCCAGTCACAGGTAATCCAATGCTGCATTCCAGGATGCAGCTCAGATCACTAATGCAGCAGAAGGCGTGGTGCCTGTTCTATGTAAGCAGCACTGATAGCAACTCCAACCACATCGGAACCAGGCACCTTGGGGGTCATTCCGAGTTGTTCGCTCGTTGCTGATTTTCGCAACGGAGCGATTAAGGCAAGAATGCGCATGCGCATAGTACGCAGTGCGCATGCGGTTAGTATTTTAGCACAAAACTTAGTAGATTTACTCACGTCCGAACGAAGATTTTTCATCGTTGAAGTGATTGGAGTGTGATTGACAAGAAGTGGGTGTTTCTGGGCGGAAACTGGCCGTTTTCTGGGAGTGTGCGGAAAAACGCGCGAGTGTCTGGAGAAACGGGGGAGTGGCTGGCCGAACGCTGGGCGTGTGTGTGACGTCAAACCAGGAACGAAACGGCCTGAGCTGATCGCAATCTGTGAGTAAGTCTCGAGCTACTCAGAAACTGCTAAGAAATTTCTATTCGCAATTCTGCTAATCTTTCGTTCCGAATTCTGCTAAGCTAAGATACACTCCCAGTAGGCGGCGGCTTAGCGTGTGCAATGCTGCTAAAAGCAGCTAGCGAGCGAACAACTCGGAATGACCCCCCTTGTCCGCTCAACAGCGATGGCACTAAAGTGAGGCACAGTTACGAATGGTGCGATCGAACCACTGTGCAAACGAAGGCTTCATTGTAGGGCAGTAAAGCAAATCCATCTAGAGTGAAAATCTGCATCTGGATAAACACTGTTGTGATTTAAGAAATGCAACTTGAACTTTGTTTTGCAGGGGAAATGCAGACTGCTTTTGCATGTACAGTAGTTTAACTTGGAGACTCCTGTATTATAGGGTTCTGCGAAGGTGCACATTTGTATTTTCAAGCTGGATTTACTCTAATGAGGCGCCACTAAAACAGTGAATTCTTTAAGATTTCCAATGGAACCTGTTTTCATTACAACATACAAGAAGTTAATCACTCCAAACCAAGTGTATACACAGGACACCCCTTATCCCAAACTCCCTTTAACTTCAGCCAAGCACTACATTCAGCACTGGGTGTAAATGTGGTCCCCCTTATAGTCCCTTATTGCCACCCCCAAAATTCCCTATTGTAACCCAACGGGCTGGTCTACAACAGTCACTGTTATTTCAATGCAGTTTCCAGACAATACAACTCATCTCGTTCTCTAACGTTGGTTTCAATGCAATAATAAAATCTCTAGGCAGTATTCCACTTATTGAAAGTCACAGTGGGTCACTGCTGTCATGGAGGATAGAGCTTGCCAGGTATCCAGCATGTGCCATTTATAAATAACAAGCTGCTGGAAGATGGTTTATTATATTGATTTGATCTTACACATACTGTATTTTTCCACAGGGCTTCCAGACATAAATAATTGTTTCAGAAAACCTGTGTCTGGGCAATCCAAACACATCCGTTGTGATTAATGAATCCTTGTGAACATCCTGAAGTGCATTTAAAAGTTACTACTGAAAACATTGTAGAATGCATTGTAGAATTATTCATTTAGTCGTTTTATATCCAAATAATCTTTAAGTGATCTGAATAACAATCTGAAGATGAATATCCCATTCGATATGCTCAGTTAATCACATAGGACATTTTCAAATTCGAGTCAGTCCTGCTTCACACTGAAGACTAGCGGCAGGATGTAATGGAGTCCGAGATCGCTGGAGGTGCGGGATGCCGGCTGATATCAGATTTTTTTTTTAAAGGGGCAATCACTTACAAGGCATGGTTTTGTCTTGTAAGTGATTGAACCTTTAAAAAAACCCAAACGTCCTAGATTGGCCAGCTGGCATACCGCATCTCCGGTGATCTTGGACTCCATTACATCCCGCCATAGGTTTGTCTGTCTGAAACTGATTTAGGGGGTAATTCAGATCTGATCGCTGGGCTGCATTTTTTGCTGCCCTGTGATCAGATAGTCGCCGCCTACAGAGTGTATTATCGCTGTGTAAGTGTGCGATCGCATGTGTAGCAGAGCTGTACAAACTGATTTTGTGCAGTCTCTGCGCAGCCCAGGACTTACTCTTCCAGTGCGATTGTTTCCTGCTGATCGGGGTCGGAGCGGACGTCAGACACCCTCCCTGAAAACGCCTGAGCCAGTCTGTGTTTTTCCGGACACTCCTGGAAAAAACAGTCAGTTGCCACCCACAAACGGCCTCTTCCTGTCAATCACCTTGTGAACGCCCGTGCGTTTGGATTTCTCGCACCATCCCGTCACAGGGTGCCGATGCCCGTTGCAGCCTTGCGACGCGCCAGCGCAGTGCACACACAGTTCGGATCTGATCGCCCGCTGTGTGAAAACGCACAGCAGCGATCAGATCTGAATGACCCCTTAGTCATGCTGATTATTAAAACAACTGCTATATTAAGGGCAATAAAATGATTCAAAGGAAAGTTGTCCTTTCACCTAGTTAAACCCTTATCCACAGAGCCATGGAAAAATGCTGAACGGAGCAAACCCCAGGGGTCCGGAATTAGCTTCAAAGTCTCTACTGAAAAGTGCGTCCGTGTGAGCGTGCACATAAATAAGATGTGGACATTGCAGCTTCTGGTTGGTCCTCTCACTTCGGAAACCTTTTATATAGCGATGAACAAAAATATTGCCCCGCATTAGGTGGTAATACAGCTTCCTGTACATTGTTCAGAAACGTGATCGCAAACACAGGATGCCTCCGGCTATTGGGGAAATTGTAATTCATTCATCAAAGTGTCACAGTTTCTGATACTCCATAAGCATTTATACTCCATAGGCACATATTTGCGGCAGACCTGACATGAGGAATTAATCAAGAACAATTGAGCTGCATTTACAATCTCCTCTCGGC
Organism: Pseudophryne corroboree; assembly: GCF_028390025.1. Lineage (NCBI taxonomy): Eukaryota > Metazoa > Chordata > Amphibia > Anura > Myobatrachidae > Pseudophryne > Pseudophryne corroboree. Next base: position 757,093,557 of record NC_086448.1, read on the forward strand.
CTTCTCACAGTCCAGAACATTTTGCAGTCTCATTAAGAAAACCGTCAGTATATTGCTGTATAACCACTGATGCATTTCATCACTCTGAGGGGTCAGGGTCTCACACAGTGACGTGCAGAATGATGCAGTGTCCCGGTGTTACCAGCTGCTTTCGTAAATCGTTTCATTGCAGAATCCTAGGCTTGGCCAAGAGCTGTAACATGATGTATTTAAAGTATAATAAGAATTTACTTACCGATAATTCTATTTCTCGGAGTCCGTAGTGGATGCTGGGGTTCCTGAAAGGACCATGGGGGGAATAGCGGCTCCGCAGGAGACAGGGCACAAAAAAGTAAAGCTTTTACCAGATCAGGTGGTGTGCACTGGCTCCTCCCCCTATGACCCTCCTCCAGACTCCAGTTAGGTACTGTGCCCGGACGAGCGTACACAATAAGGGAGGCAATTTGAATCCCGGGTAAGACTCATACCAGCCACACCAATCACACCGTACAACTTGTGATCTAAACCCAGTTAACAGTATGATAACAGAAAGAGCCTCTTAAAGATGGCTCCTTAACAATATAACCCGAATTTGTTAACAATAACTATGTACAGTATTGCAGATAATCCGCACTTGGGATGGGCGCCCAGCATCCACTACGGACTCCGAGAAATAGAATTATCGGTAAGTAAATTCTTATTTTCTCTATCGTCCTAAGTGGATGCTGGGGTTCCTGAAAGGACCATGGGGATTATACCAAAGCTCCCAAACGGGCGGGAGAGTGCGGATGACTCTGCAGCACCGAATGAGAGAATTCCAAGTCCTCTTTTGCCAGGGTATCAAATTTGTAGAATTTTACAAACGTGTTTTCCCCCGACCACGTAGCTGCTCGGCAGAATTGTAATGCCGAGACCCCTCGGGCAGCCGCCCAAGATGAGCCCACCTTCCTTGTGGAATGGGCCTTAACAGATTTAGGCTGTGGCAGGCCTGCCACAGAATGAGCAAGTTGAATTGTGTTACAAATCCAACGAGCAATCGTCTGCTTAGAAGCAGGGGCACCCAACTTGTTGGGTGCATATAGTATCAACAGCGAGTCAGATTTTCTGACTTCAGCCGTCCTTGAAATGTATATTTTTAAGGCTCTGACAACGTCCAACAACTTGGAGTCCTCCAAGTCGCCAGTGGCCGCAGGCACCACAATAGGTTGGTTCAGGTGAAACGCTGATACCACCTTAGGGAGAAAATGCGGACGAGTCCTCAGTTCTGCCCTATCCGAATGGAAGATTAGATAAGGGCTTTTATAAGATAAAGCCGCCAATTCAGATACTCTCCTGGCGGAAGCCAGGGCCAGTAACATAGTCACTTTCCATGTGAGATATTTAAAATCCACCTTTTTCAATGGTTCAAACCAATGGGATTTGAGGAAATCTAAAACTACATTTAGATCCCACGGTGCCACCGGAGGCACCACAGGAGGCTGTATATGCAGTACTCCTTTAACAAAAGTCTGTACCTCAGGAACTGAGGCCAATTCTTTTTGGAAGAATATTGACAGGGCCGAAATTTGAACCTTAATAGATCTCAATTTGAGACCCATAGACAATCCTGATTGTAGGAAATGTAGGAAACGACCCAGTTGAAATTCCTCCGTCGGAACACTCCGATCCTCGCACCACGCGACATATTTTCGCCAAATGCGGTGATAATGTTTCGCGGTGACTTCCTTCCTTGCCTTAATCAAGGTAGGAATGACTTCTTCTGGAATGCCTTTCCCTTTTAGGATCTGGCGTTCAACCGCCATGCCGTCAAACGCAGCCGCGGTAAGTCTTGAAAGAGACAGGGACCCTGTTGTAGCAGGTCCCTTCTCAGAAGTAGAGGGCACGGGTCGTCCGTGACCAACTCTTGAAGTTCCGGGTACCAAGTCCTTCTTGGCCAATCCGGAGCCACTAGTATTGTTCTTACTCCTCTTCACCGTATAATCTTCAATACCTTTGGTATGAGAGGCAGAGGAGGAAACACATATACTGATTTGTACACCCAAGGTGTTACCAGTGCGTCCACAGCTATTGCCTGTGGATCTCTTGACCTGGCGCAATACTTGTCCAGTTTCTTGTTGAGGCGAGACGCCATCATGTCTACCATTGGTCTTTCCCAACAGTTTATTAGCATGTGGAAGACTTCTGGATGAAGACCCCACTCTCCCGGGTGAATATCGTGTCTGCTGAGGAAGTCTGCTTCCCAGTTGTCCACGCCCGGGAAGAACACTGCTGACAGTGCTATTACGTGATTCTCCGCCCAGCGAAGAATCTTGGCAGCTTCTGCCATTGCACTCCTGCTTCTTGTGCCGCCCTGTCTGTTTACATGGGCGACCGCCGTGATGTTGTCCGACTGAATCAACACCGGTTTTCCTTGCAGGAGTGGTTCCGCCTGGCTTAGAGCATTTTAGATTGCTCTTAGTACCAGAATGTTTATGTGAAGAGACTTTTCCAGGTTCGTCCATACCCCCTGGAAGTTTCTTCCTTGTGTGACTGCTCCCCAACCTCTCAGGCTGGCGTCCGTGGTCACCAGGATCAAATCCTGTATGCCGAATCTGCGGCCCTCCAATAGATGAGCCTTTTGCAACCACCACAGAAGATATACCCTTGTCCTTGGCGACAGGGTTATTCGCAGGTGCATCTGAGGATGCGACCCTGACCATTTGTCCAACAGATCCCTTTGGAAAATTCTTGCATGGAATCTGCCGAATGGAATTGCTTCGTAAAAAGCCACCATTTTTCCCAGGACTCTTGTGCATTGATGTACAGACACCTTTCCTGGTTTTAGGAGGTTCCTGACAGGTCGGATAACTCCTTGGCTTTTTCCTCGGGAAGAAAAACCTTTTTCTGAACCGTGTCCAGAATCATCCCTAGGAACAGCAGACGTATCGTCGGAAAAAAGCTGCGATTCTTGGAATATTTAGAATCCAGTCGTGCCGTCGAAGAACTACTTTAGATAGTGCTCTTCCGACCTCCAACTGTTCTCTGGAACTTGCCCTTTTTAGGTCGTGCAAGTAAGGGATAATTTAGATGCCTTTTTTCTTTGAAGAAACATCTTTTCGGCCATTACCTTGGTAAAAAGGCCCGGGGTGCCGTGGATAATTCAAACGGCATCGTCTGAAACTGATATTGACAGTTCTGTACCACGAACCAGAGGTACCCTTGATGAGAAGGACAAAATTTGGACATGGAGGTAATCCTTGATGTCCAGGGACACCATATAGTCCCCTTTTTTCCGGTTCGCTATCACTGCTCAGAGTGACTTTATCTCGATTTGAACCTTTTATGTAAGTGTTCAAAACATTTTAGATTTAGACTATGTGTCACCAAGCCGTCTGGCTTCAGTACCACAATATAGTGTGGAAAAATAATACCCTTTTCCTTGTCGTAGGAGGGGTACTTTGATTATCACCTGCTGGATATACAGCTTGTGAATTGTTTCCAATGCTGCCTCCCTGTCGGAGGGAGCCGTTGGTAAAGCAGACTTCAGGAACCTGCGAGGAGAAGATGTCTCGACTCTCCAATCTTTACCCCTGGGATAATACTCGTACGATCTAGGGGTCAACTTGCGAGTGATCCCACTGCGCCCTGAGACTCTTGAGACTACCCCCCCACCTTGAGTCCGCTTGCACGGCCCCAGCGTCATGCTGAGGACTTGGCAGACGCGGTGGAGGGCTTCTTTTCCTGGGAAAGGGCTGCTTTTAGCTGAGATGTAACTTGGGGTAAAAAAGGTTGGATTTCCCAGCTGTTGCTGTGGTCCCCAGGTCCGATGGACCGACCCCCAAATAACTCCTTCCCTTTATACAGCAATACTTCCATCTGCCGTATGGGATCTGTATCACCTGACCACTGTCGTGTCCCTGACATCTTCTGGGAGATATGGACAACGCACTTATCTTGATGCCAGAGAGCAAATATCCCTCTGTGCATCTCACATACATATATATAGAATGCATCCTATTAAATGCTCTACATGAATAAAATATTTTCAGTCAGGGAATCCGACCAAGCCAACCCAGCACTGCATCTCCAGGCTGATGGCGATCGCTGGTCGCAGTATAACCACCGTATGTGTGTATATACTTTTTAGGATATTTTTCCAGCTTCCTATCAGCTGGCTCCTTGAGGGCGGCCGTATCTGGAGACGGTAACGCCACTTGATAAGCGTGTGAGCGCCTTATCACCCTAAGGGGTGTTTCCCAACGTACCCTAATTTCTGGCGGGAAAGGGTATAACGCCAATATTTGCTATCGGGGTAACCCTACGCATCATCACACACTTCATTTTATTTTATCTGATTCAGGAAAAACTACAGGTAGTTTTTTCACTCCCACATAATACCCTTTCTTGTGGTACTTGTAGTATCAGAAACACGTAACACCTCCTTCATTGCCCTTAACGTGTGGCCCTAATGAGAAATACGTTTGTTTATTCACCGTCGACACTGTATTCAGTGTCCGTGTCTGTGTCTGTGTCGACCGACTGAGGTAAATGGGCGTTTTTAAAACCCCTGACGGTGTTTCTGAGACGCCTGGACCGGTCCTAATAGATTGTCGGCCGTCTCATGTCGTCAACCGACCTTGCAGCGTGTTGACATTCTCACGTAATTCTCTAAATAAGCCATCCATTCCGGTGTCGACTCCCTAGAGAGTGACATCACCATTACAGGCAATTTCTCCGCCTCCTCACCAACATCGTCCTCATACATGTCGACACACACGTACCGACACACAGCACACACACCGGGAATGCTCTGACAGAGGACAGGACCCACTAGCCCTTTGGGGAGACAGAGGGAGAGTCTGCCAGCACACACCAAAAACGCTATAATTATATAGGGACAACCTTATATAAGTGTTTCTCCCTTATAGCATCTTTTATATATATACAATATCGCCAAAATCAGTGCCCCCCCTCTCTGTTTTAACCCTGTTTCTGTAGTGCAGTGCAGGGGAGAGCCTGGGAGCCTTCTCTCCAGCTTTTCTGTGAGAGAAAATGGCGCTGTGTGCTGAGGAGATAGGCCCCGCCCCTTTTTCGGCGGGCTCGTCTCCCGCTATTTTTGAAGTTAGGCAGGGGTTAAATATCTCCATATAGCCTCTGTGGGCTATATGTGAGGTATTTTTTGCCTCTAATAAGGTTTTTATTTGCCTCTCAGAGCGCCCCCCCCAGCGCTCTGCACCCTCAGTGACTGTTGTGTGAAGTGTGCTGAGAGGAAAATGGCGCACAGCTGCAGTGCTATGCGCTACCTTAAGAAGACTGAGGAGTCTTCAGCCGCCGATTTTGGACCTCTTCTCTCTTCAGCGTCTGCAAGGGGGCCGGCGGCGCGGCTCCGGTGACCATCCAGGCTGTACCTGTGATCGTCCCTCTGGAGCTAGTGTCCAGTAGCCAAGCAGCAAATCCACTCTGCACGCAGGTGAGTTCACTACTTCTCCCCTAAGTCCCTCGTTGCAGTGATCCTGTTGCCAGCAGGACTCACTGTAAAGTAAAAAACCTAAGCTAAACTTTCTCTAAGCAGCTCTTTAGGAGAGCCACCTAGATTGCACCCTTCTCGTTCGGGCACAAAATCTAACTGGAGTCTGGAGGAGGGTCATAGGGGGAGGAGCCAGTGCACACCACCTGATCTGGTAAAAGCTTTACTTTTTTGTTCCCTGTCTCCTGCGGAGCCGCTATTCCCCCCATGGTCCTTTCAGGAACCCCAGCATCCACTTAGGACGATAGAGAAATATTATTATTACTACCAGTTATTTATATAGCGCACACATATTCAGCAGCGCTTTACAGAGTATTTGCCCATTCACATCAGTCCCTGCCCCGGTGGAGCTTACAATCTATATTCCCTATCACATGTACACACGGACACATTCACACTAGGGGTAATTTTGTTGGAAGCCAATTAACCTACCAGTATATTTTTGGATTATGGGATGAAACCGGAGTACCCGGAGGAAACCCACGCAAGTACGAGGAGAATATACAAACTCCGCACAGTTAGGGGCATGGTGGGAATTGAACCCATGACCTCAGTGCTGTGAGGCGGTAATGCTATCCATTACACCATCCGTACCTTAACATTATACAGGATCACAGCCCATTATCTGGGTCAGTCTGCACTTCCACAGTCACATATAGATTATCCTATAACAAGTGAACAGTCATTTGTCCGCAATATGAACATAAAAGGTAATGTCACAGACGTCTGAGAGCATGTAACTACATTTTCAGGTTTTTCCCCAGTAAATCTTCCCATTCTTCTGTTTTTAAGACACACTGACATAAGTGCAGTTCCATTCCTTAAGCAGCTGCCATACCCTGGGATCACTTCTCTGACTGTGCATGAATGAATGATCAGCCTATTATGTACATCTCTTTATCAACACTCCCCTGGGTATATGGAAATCTGTATTCTACACTCCAAATTATAAAATGTCATAATAGAGGAAATCCACTTAACTATTAGAGCTGCAGTCCCAAATAAAAGTTTTTGTTATTGTTTTTTTGTGTGCTTTAAATAGCAAGTTAAGTACCTTTGAAAGATGCATCGGATAGTGGGGGTTATTCAGAGATGAATGCAGATCACTGCATACGCAGCCAAGATTTGCGTTGATCTCTGTACATGCTGAGGGCCGCCCCCCGATACATACGCAATTAGATTGTGGAGGCATCAGGTCTAAGGTTGACAGCCCAGGCGGTCAACGTCCATTTTTTACATTTGGAGCGGCTGCATGTGACGTGATGTTTTTTCCAGTGCAGCTCCCTCAACACCATAATTGTGCCCGTGCCTGTCAATCGCCTTGTGGCTGCATATTTCAGGGATTCAGCCGCTATGTGTAAGGTCGTGCACGCGCACAATGACCACCTGGATGCAGCCGCTGCGAGCATCCAGGTCTGAATCAGGCCTAGTGGTTGTTCTTATTTATCATCCTTATCTCATTATTAATACATCTCTGGAGGAAAAACAATAACGGCTGAAAAAGGCCCGCAGCCAGATTAAGCCTCGGTGGCAACCGTGGCACTTAAGACAGGGGGGTCTAGGTGAAGCGGGGATTGAGCCGTGGTATTTGTATATTAGATTATGCATACCTCTCAACATGACCTATTCCAGGAGGGCCAAGTGCTCTCTACCTGGACTTCCCTCTGAATATATGATTGGCATCACCTGTGTTTAACTATTTAAATAATAAGAAAGGTATTCCAACAGAGATGATTGCAATTGTATACAGACTCAGAGACTCAGTCGCACACAGATATACAACTGTCATATCAAATTAAGCAGCAATCTTCTTGTGTGTCCTAATTGCATCGCGTTACGGCTAAAATTCATTTTCGGCAACAAAGACACCTGATGCTAGCAGATTCTCACAGGATCTGGCGTGCCGAGAGGGGCTGTTTGGCACAACTGCAGCAATGGTTTATTAGGATACATCTACAGTGCATTCGGAAAGTGTTCACAGCGCTTCACTTTTTCCACATTTTGTTATGTTACAGCCTTATTCCAAAATGGAATAAATAATTTTTCCCCTCAAAATTCTACACACAATACCCCATAATGACAACATAAAAAAAGTTTGAGATTTTTGCAAATTTATTAAAAATAAAAAAACTAAGAAATCCCATGTACACTCTTTTGCAGCAATTACAGCCTCAAAACTTTTTGAATATGATGCCACAAGCTTGGCACATCTATTTTTGTGCAGTTTCGCCCATTCCTTTTTGCAGCACCTCTCAAGCTCCATCAGGTTGGATGGGAAGCGTCGGTACACAGCCATTTTCAGATCTCTCCAGAGATGTTCAATCGGATTCAAGTCTGGGCTCTGGCTGGGCCACTCAAGGACATTCACAGAGTTGTCCTGAAGTCACTCCTTTGATATCTTGGCTGTGCGCTTAGGGTCGTTGTCCTGCGGAAAGATGAACCGCCGCCCCAGTCTGAGGTCAGAGTGCTCTGGAGCAGATTTTCATCAAGGATGTCTCTGTACATTGCTGCATTCATCCTTCCCTCTATCCTGACTAGTATCCCAGTTACGGACGATGAAAAACATCTCACAGCATGATGCTGCCACCACCATGCTTCACTGTAGGGATGGTATTGGCTTGGTGACGAGCGGTGCCTGGTTTCCTCCAAACACGACGCCTGGCATTCACGCCAAAGAGTACAATCTTTATTTCATCAGACCAGAGAATTTTGTTTCTCATGGTCTGAAAGTCCTTCAGGTGCATTTTGGCAAACTCCAGGCAGGCTGTCGTGTGCTTTTTACTAAGGAGTGGCTTCCGTCTGGCCACTCTACCATACAGGCCTGATTGGTGGAGATGGTTGTCCTTCTGGAAAGTTCTCCTCTACTCCACAGAGGAATGCTGTAGCTCTGACAGAGTGACCATCACTGACTAGGGCTCTTCTCCCCCACTTGCTCAGTTTAGTTGGCCGGGCAGCTCTATGAAGAGTCCTGGTGGTTCCGAACTTCTTCCATTTATGGATGATAGAGGTCACTGTGCTCATTGGACCTTCAAAGCAGCAGATATTTTTCTGTACCCTTCCCCAGATTTGTGCCTCGAGACAATCCTGCTTGGTTTGTGCTCAGACATGCACTGTCAAGTGTGGGACCTTATATAGACAGGTGTGTGCCTTTCCAAATCATTGTTCAATCAACTGAATTTACCACAGGTGGACTCCAATTAAGCTGTAGGAACATCTCAAGGATGATCAGTGGAAACAGGATGCACATGAGCTAAATTTTGAGCTTCATGGCAAAGGCTGTGAATACTTATGTACATGTGATTTTTTTTTGTGTTTTATTTATAATAAAATTTGCAAAAATTACAAAAAACACTTTTCTCTCAATGTCATTATGGGGTAGTGCGTGTAGTATTTGGAGGGAAAAATGAATTTATTCCATTTTGGAATAAGGCTGTAACATAGCACAATGTGGAAAAAGTGAAGCGATATGAATACTTTCCGGATGCACTGTATGTGTCTACTTTAAAAACCTATCATTTTATAGAAGGTACTCGCTAAATGCTAGCATATTCTCCACCTAAAGGAACTGTATCAAACCTGAGAGTTTGATATGTCTTCCCCTATGTATCACATAATCTGAGGCTATGCCTGATATCTCTCACATTTTCATTTTAGGGGAAATGTATCATGCTATTGTATGAATGCAAATTTTGCATAAATCCCCATCCCAACTAATCGTGTTTTCTTCTCCCATCAGGGAATTAACTCCGTCACTGTTATATATACACAAGTCGAGTACATTAACAATAAATAACTCCCCAACTGTCATGATTTGCCATGACTGTAAAGGACTATACACACGGTGCGATTTTTCTTACGATTTTGACTATATAGTCAAAATCGTAAGAAAATATAGTGCATATGGCACCGTGTGTATAGTCCTTGCGATGCCGATGCGCGGTCCCTCAGGATTGTCATCGCAAGGAAAAATAGACTGTGCAGGCAGCCCAACATTGACTAGATCGGTGGAGCCAGGCACCGGCCCCATCGAATAGTCAATGTCGGGTATACGGCGCATCGCGCCGTCTGTACACACCTTAAGCAGACCATGTATTTACATGTCTGACCTGACCGCATTCTTACAGCTAAACATAAATATATATATATACACAGGTGACACGTAGTAATGAGACACTTGTTAGGAGTAAGAAAACCAATTTCTCTTGTATCTTGTATTTAATCTCTTCCGCTTATGCTGCACTAGGATCTGCATGTACTCACTTAGTACAGGACTCTGCCATATCCCCAGTACCTTGTTACATACAGAGACCGGAATTAAAATGACACAGATAATAAAACAGACAGAAACCATTGCTTTGTTCTGGAGCGCATATTATACTGGGAAATTATGTCCAAACCACCAGGCTACAAACAGAATTGCAGACCTCGTCAAAAGACTGCCTTCTAGATAAATAATTCCTCCTCTGGCTTTATACTGGTTGGGGACAGCGGAGGAGACAGAAACTACAGAGCATAGAGAGAATGGGAATAAAGGTATCTGCATATTATTGTGTTTACGTTACGGCTAACAAGCAGAAATAACATAACAAAGAAGTGTTGCTGGCTGGCTGAGTAATAAATACTTTCTCCAGACTCACAAGCCATGCCCTCAACACATACATGTAAGGGGCATGTGGGGAACTCTTACGGGCATGTAAGGGCCAAATGGAGGGCTCTTATAGACTTACAGTAGTTGCTTATGGGCATGTAAGGAGCATGTAGTAGTTGATTACGGGCATGTAAAGGGCCTCATACACTACAGCGACATACACTACAGCGACATGTAAGACACTATGTCGCATAAGATTTCCATTGAACCACCTGGCAGCCTCCCGGGCGGCAGGATCACATAAGATACATCGTATGTGGTCCTTTTACATATATTGGGGGGAATTCAAATGTTTGAAATGTCGGTTGGGTGTCTGTTATTTCCTGTCTATTAGATAGGATAAACCAGACACCCAACTGACTTTTCAAACATTTGAATTTCCCCCAATGTATCTAATGCAATTCCAGCCATGCCTGTGGGATCAGAGATATCATGAGTGCAGCACTAACGAGCTAGGGGCTCCGATCCGATGCTCACGGGTCCTCGGATCGGATATAGAACACATCCGATTAGACACTTTTCATCCGATTTATAAGCCCGTAAAGTCGAGTGTTGAGTCAAAACATGCAACACAAAAGGTAAATAAACATTTTGATTGTTCTGTCTTTGCGACATATCGTAATTTGTTATATTTTATGTATATGTGTACAGTATTGTGTGTTTATTATAGAGGAACACACATATGAAAGGTAAACTAGTCTCTTTAGCTACATATACCCTAGAAAGATAGAATTATCTGTGAATACGCCCAATGCAACAGTCATCAGCCAATGGCTTCACATTTTAAACATTATAATGAACTACAGGTTCAGATGGGTCTAAAATGTAAATGACAAAGCGTAAAGAAATTGTTAAGAGAAGAATGGGGAACTTTGAAGAGCTGTAAGGTATGCTGGGCACACAGAATCTGCAGTTCAAGAGCGTCATACATTATATATTCGCTTTTCACATCTGCCAGAGATCTAGAAATGTCATTTGATCTTCACTTCGTCTCTTAGAGAAGCTGCACTGTCTCCTTCAGCAAAGGTTGAGTGCAAACCAGGATATTTGAAACGTTTCATGATTTGTGCAAATGAAATTCTACAATATGAAACAAAGGCTGCGAGTCATATTGTAAAATTTCATTTGCACAATTCATGAAATGTTTAGGAGAGCCATAGAAATGGATGAAAAGCATGACCCTGATAATACGTTATCACCTTACTTACTAACTGCCCCTAGTGTCTCCGTTGTACACAATTTATCCTAGGAAGTTCTCTGGATTGTGTATTACACGGCATATGTAATGGTAACCTACATTAATATAGTTTTATCTCTTAGATAAAAGATAATCCCATAATATATGCAGCAGGGAGACTTCAATGTCTGTAAATGATAAGAAAGCAAATTAGTTATATTTTTCAAGTATGATGCCAGCAAACAGATCTCTTCTATTATATCCTCCTATTGATCCCCCACCTCACTAATAATAATTTTCCTGTCCGCCAATATATCCCAGCTTATCCAAACACATTCTGATCAATTACTTGTAGTCTATCTACTTCAATCACTTCTTACTGGACATGTTAATAATATTATTGTGTTAATGTCACTGAAATCAACATTCTTGGGTGCTTATGTAATAGCCTGCAGGCAGTTGCGGATCTTGCTACGGGCATGCAGGATTTTTGCCCGGGGCGCCGCCGCCGTAGCAAGATCTGCTACTGGTGCCCCCCGGTCCTCGGTAGATGGGGTGCGCGATGACTTATGCAATTGTAGGAGCGGCACTTAGACACTAGGGGTCATGATTGACCTCTAGTGTCTATGCAGTGCTATGAGAGAGACGTCATGACGTCTCTCCCATAGATCAGAGGAGCGGCCCCGGCGGCCGGAGATGGAGGGCAGCAACGGTCGGGAATCAGGAGCGGGGATGGTGAGTACTTATTTATTTTCGTAAGCGGCACAACTCTACTGGGGGCACAAACGGGGACACAACTCTACTGGGGGCACAAACGGGGACACAACTCTACAGGGTGCATAACTGACCACGCCCCTTTATGAAGCCACGCCGCTATTTTCACCCGGGGTGCCACAAGGGCTAGAACCGGCCCTGCCTGCAGGATTCAGGCAGGAGTGAGCTTCCAGGAAGTCTGCCCATATTTTTAAAGAGGCAATTATTTAAAAGGCACAACCATCCTCGTTTGATGATGGCTGCTTTAAAAAAATATAATCAGATTCGCCAGAAGCTCGTCCCTGCATCTCGCTGGCTATTATATAAACCCTTTGTACTTGATACTATCGTATACAAAAAAGCTATTTAAAGATGATTCTTGTTCTTTGTTACAGAAAGTTCTGCCAGTGGCTCAACTTGTTATAGAGGTTGTTTCCAGAGAAATATTTATTTTATTATTTATTACCAGTTATTTATATAGCGCACACATATTCCGCAGCGCTTTACAGAGAATATTTGCCCATTTACATCAGTCCCTGCCCCAGTGGAGCTTACAATCTATATTCCCTACCACATGTACACACAGACACATTCACACTAGGGTTTTGTTGGTAACCAATTAACCTACCAGTATATTTTTGGATTGTGGGAGGAAACCCACGCAAGTACGGAGAGAAGAAACAAACTCCACACAGTTAGGGCCATGGTAGGAATCGAACCCATGACCTCAGTGCTGTGAGGCAGTAATGCTAACCATTACACCATCCGTACTGCCCCATCCAAAAGCAAAAAGATACTGGATGTTAGATGCAATGAGATGTCACAAAGCTACAAGTGATCTGTTCAGCTTCAGGGTAAAAAAACCCAATTGTATTGAAGATACGATTAGCCAGAATAAGATAAAGGTTTCCTTATTTGTAGATATTGTACTGCAAGACAATCCTATTAGAGGCACTGATCTAAAACAGATTGCTTACATTCCTAGCTAATGACAAGCAATGAGATGTAATGAGTTATTGCACTTTGTGCAACAGTTCAATCCCTGGTTCAGCTAGTCCGGGAAATCCTTAGTCAGGTTACAGATCACACTGACAAGTACATGGTACCACAATTTGAACAGGCGCAGATCAGCACAGAGCGCATATATGCCCGATAAAGTCGTATTCTTTATGGGTAGAGGCAAAAACCACTTATTGATGACAGCGGTTACCATCATTAGTTAATTTGCTTGCGATTAGAGTTTGCGAATGCAACACTGACGCCAGGTGTTACCGTCTTCATTGTTCAATCTCATACATACTTTTGGTGCAGCGCGCAGTCTGTGTGTGTGGTGTGAACAAAGTAGTATCTTATGGTATAGCGTGCGTCTGAATAAGTAAGGATTGTTGTTTCTGATGCTAATAACAAACTTTAGTTTAAGGTTGTAGTCATGTTGTACATAGATGCAGTTGTATACAGTTGTAGTGATAGCAAGAGTAATGCACAGCACACAGTAGTGAATATCAGAAATGGCAGAGATGGTTCACAGTTCATGGCTGCAGATCAGATTTCTTATTTGTCTACACAACGGTGGTGAATGCAGTCTTAATTGTCTGTTAAGCGGTAGTCCGTATGGCAGAGTTGACAATATGCGGTGGGGTTCTTGTGCTGGAGGGCTGAGCCCCCCAGGTTGAAGAACTTGCCCCTTCTGGTGGATGGACTGCAATCAACAGAAAATGGACTAGAACAAACTGTATGTAAACAAACTCCCATCCAGCATCAAGAAATAACCAATGGTATGAAGCAGCAATCATAACAGACAACCAGCACAGCCAATGAGAGCATCCACAGCACAACCAATTGCATCAAGCAGCAACCATAACGGACAACCAGCATAGCCAATGAGAGCATCTGCAGCACAACCAATCACCTACCGGAACTGGGTCCAAGATGGCCTTTTAACCCCTTCCATGCTGAACCACATGCTCACACCACTCCCTGAGGATGGCCTAACATAGGCAGAAATGTGTTGGCGCACATTAAGACATCACCAACATTAATTACCACAACCTGTGATCCCTATCAACCACCTAAACCTACTTACCGTCTGGGTATCAAATCGCAGATTACGGGGCAAGCGAGATCTTGCGACACCGCAGGTCCCCGAAGTATCGCACATACCAGCGGTCCCCCAGGCAACCAGCCACGAGAACCACAGCATTCTCCGGCAACACAGGGGACGGAGAGCAAGTAGACCGTAGCACGCACATTGATTCTGGGGAACCTTTGGCCCTCCAGCTGTTGTTAAACTACACATCCCAGCATGCCCATGCAACAGTTTTAGCATGGCCGAATAGCAAAATTGTGGGCTCAGTGGCTGGCTGAAATTCCACAGGTTCTATTCCCACTCTATGGGTGTCGTGGACCGCCGGATGAGCTTCCGGCGTCGGTATAGTGACCGGCGGTTACATAACTGCATCCCGCTGCAGGGCAGCACATTTGGTGTCCCAGCTGGCTCCGTCTTTTTTTTACTAATGCTGGAAAGGGGGGTGGTCCATGTTCCGGGGTGTGTCCCAGCAGGATCAGCACAGCCACACCTCCTCCGACAGCGCCAGCAGGGACATCAAATGTGCCTCTTCTCTGCAGCAGCTCACTGCTAAGAAATGAAACTCCACCCATGGGCTCAGGAGGTGAGCGCCCGCCTGCTGGCAGCGTAACTGGGTGTAGGGTATGGCTGGCCATCGACCATTCATAATCATTGATGGTTTATTGCCGATGTAGAATACTTTTGCCATCGATGGGGGAGATCCCTTCATTGATGGTACAGCATAACCAATTCACCCTACCTAGCCCCCCACCCCACCCCCTGCAAAGTGCTGGATACGGAGCATAGCTCTGCCCCCCAACACGGGCCATTCAGTCAAAGAAAGGGGATGACCATCGGCTGGTGAAACCATCGATGGTTATCCATTGCATAACAGACTGCCACTGATGTCCATTTACAATATCACCATCGATGGTGACCACACTGATGGCCATCCCTAGTGTAGGGCGAGGGCCCCGTACCAGCCACACACACTGTATCTGCCAACCCTTGACCTTCAAGTTCTTATTTATTAAATTCAGACAGAAATCTAACCAGGGATTCCAAATCATTGAGAACCGATTAGGTAACTGTAACTGCCTGTAAACAGTCTACTGCTTTGCAAGTACTACTTTTTCGGTTAATGGGCAGGAGTCTTATGGTCTTAACATTTCCTATGATTTCTCTAATCTGGTCCGCCTGTAATGTTGAATTGTACATTGAAAATCTTTCTGATCACTATGGAAAAACAAGCGGATTATGCCATTAGACGAGCTCTCCTATTATAAGATACCCCGGGAGAATGTTGTTTCAACCATCAAATCTTAACTCGATAATTTGTATAATGCAGATTTTCCGCACCACTGGCTATGCAGGAAAAGAGCATTCTCAAGTCATTTCCACAAAGCTTGGAGAGAAGTGAAGCTGCAGGAGTAGCCCAGGATCTGGAACGGACATAACTAGGGCTTCGTACTGATTAGCAAAGTATCCGTTACACTATAATTATAGGTACATTTTTTATGGTGCAATTTAACAAGAAAGTGAAGGGAGATTAAAGGCTAAACCAATGTTAGGAAGAACATTTGTAGAAAATAATCTCCCCCCTTTACTCGAATTGTGGGAGTTCTGTCGATATTATTACATTTCAAAGACACAGTGAGGAAACTATTGGCACTAGCAATTTGAAACTCAATGAAGACAGAGGGTTGAAGCAGAGTAATGACATGGCTGGTGGAAATCCAGGCATAATACTGCCCTGTGCCCTACTTCTTATATCAGGTCCATCTTTATGGAGAACAGTTGTATAGGTGAATCTTCAACTGTCAGGTCAAAAGGCCGGCGCTTGCATTTTGGGTGACCTAAGTACCTCTGTTCCCCCTTGGCTGCTGCCTCGACTGCTGTGACATCGTTGCCCAGCAGTATACCCCCAAGGTTATTACAGACATGGAGGAGTAACAGCAGTAGCAGCTCAGGGTGGGGGCATCACAAGAACATTAAAGTCAATGAATGAGAGACATTGGGGGGAATTCAAATGTTTGAAAAGTCGGTTGGGTGTCTGTTTTTCCTATCTAATAGAAAAAAACAGACACCCAACCGACTTTTCAAACAATTGAATATCCCCCGTTACGTCATATGACAGTGCTTAAGCAATCACCTAGTGGCAACAATGGACCTGGTCTCAAGGTAATAGGCCCCTAGGTAAATGGGAAGGGGAGATTTTAATAAACGTTTTGCAAATACAGAAATAGCCTTTAATGTCCAGTCCTTCACCTGTCTCATATGATGAATGTTGCAAATTCTACAGTCTAGTGGTGACCAATACCCCAAGGAGCAATAGTACCCTTACCAATGGTACAATGGCTTTACATGCAACTGTTGCCCCTGGTGGGGGGAACCATTCTGTTAGCTAAAACATTATTCTTTCATATAACTATAAATTCACTAGGAACCAGCACATCATTAATACTGATCGTAAAGCACCATAGAGATGTCACTAGTTCCAAGAGAATTGCTAGAGGAGTACCAAAAAAATGGCTTAGCCGACAAAATGACTGCCTTCACTGTGTGTAGAGTTGTTTGTTCCACAAACGGACTTTTGCTACAGATTGTGACGTAGGGGTACATTTACAAAGCTCGTGATGAGTCTATTTCCAAACTGATGTGCATAGACGATTATAAACAATGGTCTGCAATCTAAAAACAAAAAACAAAAAAATAAAATAAGAATTTACTTACCGATAATTCTATTTCTCATAGTCCGTAGTGGATGCTGGGGACTCCGAAAGGACCATGGGGAATAGCGGCTCCGCAGGAGACTAGGCACAAAAGTAAAAAGCTTTAGGACTACCTGGTGTGCACTGGCTCCTCCCCCTATGACCCTCCTCCAAGCCTCAGTTAGGATACTGTGCCCGGACGAGCGTACACAATAAGGAAGGATTTTGAATCCCGGGTAAGACTCTTACCAGCCACACCAATCACACCGTACAACTTGTGATCTGAACCCAGTTAACAGCATGATAACAGAAGGAGCCTCTGAAAAGATGGCTCACAACAACAATAACCCGATTTTTGTAACAATAACTATGTACAAGTAATGCAGACAATCCGCACTTGGGATGGGCGCCCAGCATCCACTACGGACTATGAGAAATAGAATTATCGGTAAGTAAATTCTTATTTTCTCTAACGTCCTAGTGGATGCTGGGGACTCCGAAAGGACCATGGGGATTATACCAAAGCTCCCAAACGGGCGGGAGAGTGCGGATGACTCTGCAGCACCGAATGAGAGAACTCCAGGTCCTCCTCAGCCAGGGTATCAAATTTGTAGAATTTAGCAAACGTGTTTGCCCCTGACCAAGTAGCTGCTCGGCAAAGTTGTAAAGCCGAGACCCCTCGGGCAGCCGCCCAAGATGAGCCCACTTTCCTTGTGGAATGGGCTTTTAAAGATTTTGGCTGTGGCAGGCCTGCCACAGAATGTGCAAGCTGAATTGTACCACAAATCCAACGAGCAATAGTCTGCTTAGAAGCAGGAGCACCCAGCTTGTTGGGTGCATACAGGATAAACAGCGAGTCAGATTTTCTGACTCCAGCCGTCCTGGAAACATATATTTTCAGGGCCCTGACTACGTCCAGTAACTTGGAAACCTCCAAGTCCCTAGTAGCCGCAGGCACCACAATAGGCTGGTTTAAGTGAAATGCTGAAACCACCTTAGGGAGAAATTGAGGACGAGTCCTCAATTCTGCCCTGTCCGTATGAAAAATTAGGTAAGGGCTTTTATAGGATAAAGCCGCCAATTCTGAAACACGCCTGGCTGAAGCCAGGGCTAACAGCATTACCACTTTCCATGTGAGATATTTTAAGTCCACAGTGGTGAGTGGTTCAAACCAATGTGATTTTAGGAACCCCAAAACTACATTGAGATCCCAAGGTGCCACTGGAGGCACAAAAGGAGGCTGTATATGCAGTACTCCCTTGACAAACGTCTGAACTTCAGGAACAGAAGCTAGTTCTTTTTGGAAGAATATTGACAGGGCCGAAATTTGAACCTTAATGGACCCTAATTTTAGGCCCATAGACAGTCCTGTTTGCTGGAAATGCAGGAATCGACCCAGTTGAAATTCCTCTGTAGGGGCCTTCCTGGCCTCGCACCACGCAACATATTTTCGCCAAATACGGTGATAATGTTGTACGGTCACATCCTTCCTGGCTTTGATCAGTGTAGGGATGACTTCATCCGGAATGCCTTTTTCCTTCAGGATCCGGCGTTCAACCGCCATGCCGTCAAACGCAGCCGCGGTAAGTCTTGGAACAGACATGGTCCCTGCTGGAGCAGGTCCTTTCTTAGAGGTAGAGGCCACGGGTCTTCCGTGAGCATCTCTTGAATTTCCGGGTACCAAGTCCTTCTTGGCCAATCCGGAGCCACGAGTATAGTCTTTACTCCTCTCCTTCTTATGATTCTCAGTACTTTTGGTATGAGAGGAAGAGGAGGGAACACATACACTGACTGGTACACCCACGGTGTTACCAGAGCGTCCACAGCAATTGCCTGAGGGTCCCTTGACCTGGCGCAATATCTGTCCAGTTTTTTGTTGAGGCGGGACGCCATCATGTCCACCTTTGGTTTTTCCCAACGGTTCACAATCATGTGGAAGACTTCTGGGTGAAGTCCCCATTCCCCCGGGTGAAGATCGTGTCTGCTGAGGAAGTCTGCTTCCCAGTTGTCCACTCCCGGAATGAACACTGCTGACAGTGCTATCACATGATTTTCCGCCCAGTGAAGAATCCTTGCCACTTCCGTCATTGCCCTCCTGCTTCTTGTGCCGCCCTGTCTGTTTACGTGGGCGACTGCCGTGATGTTGTCCGACTGGATCAACACCGGCTGACCCTGAAGCAGAGGTCTTGCCTGACTTAGGGCATTGTAAATGGCCCTGAGTTCCAGGATATTTATGTGAAGTGACGTTTCCATGCTTGACCACAAGCCCTGGAAATTTCTTCCCTGTGTGACTGCTCCCCAGCCCCTCAGGCTGGCATCCGTGGTCACCAGGACCCAATCCTGAATGCCGAATCTGCGGCCCTCTAGGAGATGAGCACTCTGTAACCACCACAGGAGAGACACCCTTGTCCTTGGAGACAGGGTTATCCGCTGATGCATTTGAAGATGCGATCCGGACCATTTGTCCAGCAGATCCCACTGAAAAGTTCTTGCGTGGAATCTGCCGAATGGAATCGCTTCGTAAGAAGCCACCATCTTTCCCAGGACCCTTGTGCATTGATGTACTGACACTTGGCCTGGTCTTAGGAGGTTCCTGACTAGGTCGGATAACTCCCTGGCTTTCTCTTCCGGGAGAAACACCTTTTTCTGTACTGTGTCCAGAATCATTCCTAGGAACAGCAGACGTGTCGTCGGAATCAGCTGCGATTTTGGAATATTTAGAATCCATCCGTGCTGTCGTAGTACTACTTGAGATAGTGCTACTCCGACCTCTAACTGTTCTCTGGACCTTGCCCTTATCAGGAGATCGTCCAAGTAAGGGATAATTAAGATGCCTTTTCTTCGAAGAAGAATCATCATTTCGGCCATTACCTTGGTAAAGACCCGGGGTGCCGTGGACAATCCAAACGGCAGCGTCTGAAACTGATAGTGACAGTTCTGTACCACAAACCTGAGGTACCCTTGGTGAGAAGGGCAAATTGGGACATGGAGGTAAGCATCCTTGATGTCCAGAGACACCATATAGTCCCCTTCTTCCAGGTTCGCTATCACTGCTCTGAGTGACTCCATCTTGAACTTGAACCTTTTTATGCAAGTGTTCAAGGATTTCAGATTTAAAATGGGTCTCACCGAGCCGTCCGGCTTCGGTACCACAAACAGCGTGGAATAATACCCCTTTCCCTGTTGTAGGAGGGGTACCTTGATTATCACTTGCTGGGAATACAGCTTGTGAATGGCTTCCAATACCGCCTCCCTGTCGGGGGGAGACGTTGGTAAAGCAGACTTCAGGAACCGGCGAGGGGGAGACGTCTCGAATTCCAATTTGTACCCCTGAGATACTACCTGCAGGATCCAGGGGTCCACTTGCGAGTGAGCCCACTGCTCGCTGAAATTCTTGAGACGGGCCCCCACCGTCTTGCCTGAGTCCGCTTGTAAGGCCCCAGCGTCATGCTGAGGACTTGGCCGAAGCGGGGGAGGGCTTCTGTTCGTGGGAAGAGGCGGTCTGCTGCAGTCTTTTTCCCCTTCCTCTGCCCCGGGGCAGATATGAGTGGCCTTTTGCCCGCTTGCCCTTATGGGGACGAAAGGACTGAGCCTGAAAAGACGGTATCTTTTTCTGCTGTGAGGTGACTTGGGGTAAAAAGGTGGATTTCCCAGCCGTTGCCGTGGCCACCAGGTCCGATAGACCGACCCCAAATAACTCCTCCCCTTTATACGGCAATACTTCCATATGCCGTTTGGAATCCGCATCACCTGACCACTGTCGCGTCCATAACCCTCTTCTGGCAGAAATGGACATCGCACTTACTCTTGATGCCAGAGTGCAAATATCCCTCTGTGCATCACGCATATATAGAAATGCATCCTTTAAATGCTCTATAGTCAATAATATATTGTCCCTGTCCAGGGTATCAATATTTTCAGTCAGGGAATCCGACCAAGCTACCCCAGCACTGCACATCCAGGCTGAGGCGATTGCTGGTCGCAGTATAATACCAGTATGTGTGTGTATATACTTTTTAGGATATTTTCCAGCTTCCTATCAGCTGGTTCCTTGAGGGCGGCCGTATCAGGAGACGGTAACGCCACTTGTTTTGATAAGCGTGTGAGCGCCTTATCCACTCTAGGGGGTGTTTCCCAACGCGCCCTAACCTCTGGCGGGAAAGGGTATAATGCCAATAATTTTTTTAGAAATTAGCAGTTTTTTATCGGGGGAAACCCACGCTTCATCACACACCTCATTTAATTCATCTGATTCAGGAAAAACTACGGGTAGTTTTTTCACACCCCACATAATACCCTTTTTTGTGGTACTTGTAGTATCAGAAATGTTCAAAACCTCCTTCATTGCCGTGATCATGTAACGTGTGGCCCTACTGGAAAATACGTTTGTTTCCTCACCGTCGACACTGGAGTCAGTGTCCGTGTCAGTGTCTGTATCGATCTGAGGTAACGGGCGTTTTATAGCCCCTGACGGTGTTTGAGACGCCTGTACAGGTATTAACTGATTTGCCGGCTGTCTCATGTCGTCAACAGTCTTTTGTAAAGTGCCGACACTATCACGTAATTCTTTCCATAAGACCATCCAGTCAGGTGTCGACTCCCTAGGGGGTGACATCACTAACACAGGCAATTGCTCCGCCTCCACACCATTTTCCTCCTCATACATGTCGACACAGCGTACCGACACACAGCACACACACAGGGAATGCTCTGATAGAGGACAGGACCCCACTAGCCCTTTGGGGAGACAGAGGGAGAGTTTGCCAGCACACACCAGAGCGCTATATATATATATACAGGGATAACCTTATATAAGTGTTTTTCCCTAATATAGCTGCTGTATATATTAATATGCCAATTTAGTGCCCCCCCTCTCTTGTTTTACCCTGTTTCTGTAGTGCAGGACTGCAGGGGAGAGTCAGGGAGCCTTCCTCCAACGGAGCTGTGAGGAAAAAATGGCGCCAGTGTGCTGAGGAGATAGGCTCCGCCCCCTTCACGGCGGCCTTTCTCCCGCTTTTTAATGGAAAAATTGGCAGGGGTTAAATGCATCCATACAGCCCAGGAGCTATATGTGATGTATTTTTTGCCAAAAAAAGGTTTTTTATTGCGTCTCAGGTCGCCCCCCCCCCCCCAGCGCCCTGCACCCTCAGTGACCGGAGTGTGAAGTGTGCTGAGAGCAATGGCGCACAGCTGCGGTGCTGTGCGCTACCTTATTGACGACAGGACGTCTTCTGCCGCCGATTTTCCGGACCTCTTCACTCTTCTGGCTCTGTAAGGGGGCCGGCGGCGCGGCTCCGGGACCCATCCATGGCTGGGCCTGTGATCGTCCCTCTGGAGCTAATGTCCAGTAGCCTAAGAAGCCCAATCCACTCTGCACGCAGGTGAGTTCGCTTCTTCTCCCCTTAGTCCCTCGGTGCAGTGAGCGTGTTGCCAGCAGGTCTCACTGAAAATAAAAAACCTACTTTAAACTTTTACAGCCCCTTAGCCTGCACCCGTCTCGTTCGGGCACAAAAATCTAACGGAGGCTTGGAGGAGGGTTATAGGGGGAGGAGCCAGTGCACACCAGGTAGTCCTAAAGCTTTTTACTTTTGTGCCCAGTCTCCTGCGGAGCCGCTATTCCCCATGGTCCTTTCGGAGTCCCCAGCATCCACTAGGACGTTAGAGAAACAGCATTTACTATGCATTGGGAAGGAGGCACTATTCATCTTTCGGGGGGTAGCCCCCTCTTCCCTATGGATTCCAGCCCTGGGCTGACCAGTTTGGGGCTGGCTGCAGTTGTGGCAGTGAGATTCTATGCTGTAGGTCTCCCTGCTATAGCATCAGCCCCCCCCGGTTGCTTTAGCCCAGTGCTGGTTATTCAAAAATTGGGGTGAGTCATACCGTTTTTTGCCCCCCTATTTTCCAATTCCAACCTAGGCTCGGAGGTCGGGGGTGGATTTTTTGTGTGTGTGTGTGTGGGAAGGCTGCACATTTTTTTCTCTGTTTTAACCATTTAAACAGATTTTAAATTAACGAAGCCTGCACAGGTCACTACGATCTGTGCCGCACTTCACCCAAACGCGCTATTGTTTCAGCATGTTTGCAATCTTTTTAGGGTCAGTTTAATAAATCTGTGGTTCCTATTCTTGTCTATGTAAAAACATTGAGGCGCGATGTTCCACAATTTGTATTTTGGTTGTTTTACATCGGTTTTGACTTTAGAAAATGGTTGGTTTGCAAAACAGCCAGAAAAACCAAATACCAAACGGGACTTTTTGCAAAATATATCTCTTAGTGACCAGCCCATCATTATCTTGCAGGCCGAGCTTTGCAGGTTTACATATGAAGGAAAGTATACACAGTGTGTTGAAGGATTCGGTAGCTCCCTCAAGGGCACAAACATAAGCACTGAAAAAGATCATACTCATCACGAGAGAAGTAAACAAATTACAGGTTATTAGAGGCTATTAGATATTTCAAACATTTAATTAGTAGCCATGACAAGGATAAGTAGTCCCGCCCACTTTAGCGTGGCGTATACAACAAATGAGTCATTGGACTCCCAAGAACTTTCTATACATTTTCCAAATGTACAAGAAAGCAACCAAACTCTCATGTCCTCTAATCTTCACTTGTGTCATATATCAGCTTTCCCATCTAGAATCTTCAGCTTCACTCAGAATGAAATGACAAGAGATAAAGATTAGAGATGTGCTTGTGACGCCTTTGGCAATAATTAAACACTCTGAAGGTTTACCATACTATTGATCTGCACTGTGTGCTACTGGATCATAAGGTATGCAGTGATATTGACAACATTCACTGCTATGAAGTATATTCAATTCATGTCGGATCCTCTCCAACGGAGAGGATCCGACAGTTCATATTCAATGCAAGCGGGCAGCATTCCGACAATGCAGATTCGACGTGTTAACAAGTCGAATCTGCATTACCCTTAAACTGCTGGAAGCAGTTGATCGGCGAGTAACTCGCTGATCCACGTGGTTTTTGACAAGTGCCGTTTTTTCCGACAGTCGGAAAAACGGCACTTGCATTGAATAGGTCGAATGCAAGTGCCGGTATTTCCGACTGTCGGAAATACCGGCACGAATTGAATAGACCCCTCATTGAATATTGAGATGTCGGAAAGGATCAGACATCAATTGAATATACTCCTAAGTCGGCATTCTTATGTCGACATTACGGTTTACACACAAAAAAATCTTGACATTTCGTCAGTGATAACATACTGTATGTTGTGTGTCAATATATTGACTGTGTCGACATTAGGAATTTTGGCAAAACATACTGAACCAGATCATAAGGCAGAAGAACTAAGGTCTCCTATTCCTTCAGGGCACTGCGCTGAATCGTGTCTCTCTCAGAGACCTCGCATGACCCATGTGTGCTGACACAGCCCTACCCTCCTGTATGCGAAGGCGATCGGTGCTTAGAAGAGGCGCTGGTCTTCCATGGATAACGGACAGGCATACCTCTGCATTAAGCAAGCAGAGCATCTTGTGTGGATTGCCATTAAATGGACATAAGCATGTGCCAGACATCTTGCTATGTATTGCATACTTACACAAGCAGGCTGTACGCGACTATTGTAGAGTTAAACTACAAGGTGGAGTGCCTTCTAGATATTGCTGTACATTATAGTGTATCGCGAACAATCTAACCCAGATGCTAGCACAAATAGAATTGTATTGTTGCTATAGAAACAAAAAAAAAGAAAAAAAAGAAGTTCTTATACAAAAGGAAAATGGGATTAGCTGCAACGCGATAGGAAGTAGCCAACCCAATAAATGATAAAAACAGACAGTGGTAACAAAGAATATGTGTGTGTGTGTGTGTGTGTGTGTGTGTGTGTGTGTGTGTGTGTGTGTGTGTGTGTGCTGTCAGAGAGTGCAGTGGACCATTGCCTTTTGTAGAATTAGCTTTTACATTTTTTTTGTGGTTATGTTTTATCTTGCACCTTAGTTTAGCTCATTTATTCCATCTCGTGTCAGGTGACTGCTCAAGTGTATAATAGCTGATGTGCATGGTGGAGCGCTTCCCTTTAAAGCATCAGACCAGATTTATATTGCATGTAGCCAATTTATTTCCTATGCTCTAAGTAGAAATAAGCCCAATGAGAGATGTGGCAGGAGAAAGCAGCTGATGGTAAGATCTCCGTTCTGACCGGAGGAGATTGCGGCTTCTGTCAGACCAATCACCTAAAAGCAGATTGATTCCAGATGGCAGCACTATTTAGTTCTGGCATACTTGCTGATAAATCAGGCCAAATTTATTCCACTGTATCGGTAGGGTTTCATCATGAGGGTGTTCTAGAGGGGTGCTGTCTGTCACACAGATTTAAAGTGAATGAGACACAGGGAGGACAAGTACTTATTAAAATCCTTGCAGAGGCTAGGTTTGCAAAATCTGATCAGAACACAACATTGCAGTTCTTGCATTTGAATAGGAAAGAAGCGGAATGAAATGTGCCCAATCCGAAATGGTCTTTGCCAATCTCCCAGGTATTGGAAAGCAAAAGTTGAAGATTAAACGATAAAATGTTCTTGTAACCACACACTTAGAATTTTTTTTGAAAGTAACATAAACGGCAAAAAAAACAGAAATAATAATCCCTACATTCAAGTCACAATTACCATCTTACATAATAGTACAGTTGTTTGCCCATTACACCTTTTAGGCATTTCCTAAATATAAAAAGTGAGCCACTTGAGAGATTGTGAATTTCAGATTTTCCTTGCAAGCAGGGAGGTATTCAACTTGCTGCCCTCCAGCTGTTGTAGAACTACATATTCTAGCATGCCCTGCCTGAGTTTTGCTATTAGGATGAGCTAAAACTGTGGCAGGGCATGCTGGGATGTATAGTTCTGTAACAGCTGGAGGGTCGCATTTTGAATACTCCTGCTTTACAGCATAGGATGGGAACTATTGCACAGAAACAGAATGAATTAGTAAAATAGTATACCATAAATTACTGAAATGAGTGTCTTGGCTGGAGTAATTATGGGGGTGATGTATCAAGCAATGAAAACAATGGAGAAATGGACAAGTGGAGAAGTTGCTAATAGCAACCAGTTTCTACTTATACTTTTATAAAATGTACTTGATAAATGCTACTTTGAAGATGACTAGTTGCTTTGGGCAACTCATTTTGCTGCTGGTACATCACCTCTATAGTCTATAACATATCATTACAGACCTGGTAACAACGGTAACAGGAAAAAGACAGCGCTAGCTGCTCTTTACTACATGAAAGGAGGGAGAATGGGTTAAGTCATAGGAAATCAAAAGAATGACATTGCCGGTATCACCCTTTCTGCACAGCAGATATACTGTACTGTAGCTATGCTTTGCTGGCTTTCCAATTTAAGTAGCTCTTTAAAACGGATGCAGATGGTTAATAACATGAAAACATATTTTTTCCATCATAAGCTGCGATGTCCTCTCCTGCCAGGAAAATCCAGCAACTGTAAATGTTCCTTACGGGTAAACAAAATAGCTACTTGCGAAAATGCAACCTTCTTATACGGAAGTGTTACAAACGGCAAGTGAGGCAGCTACAACATGGACCGAGGAATGAGGTGACACACGTGGCAGAAGAATATTTAGGTCAAATATAAAATCAGATGAGGCAAGTACAAGCAGGTGCCACTGGTGCGCATAGCATTAAATGGGGGGGGGGGGGGGGGGAGAGTTTAAGATTGCACACTTTATTTTTATACATGAGGTGCTACCGTGCAGGAAAAAGAAAAATGCCGCTGTACACGTTAAGCACAAAGAATACAGATAGTTACAATTATTTTGAAAAACTCTTACAATCAACATGGAGTACAAGTGAGGTTCTTAGCACAAATTTGTCCAAATATGTTGCCCATCCAGCGCGCCCAAGTGAAATACATTAGATGGGTCCATAACATCTCTAATACTAACACATTATATAAATTTATCCAGGTATTACCTTTAAGTAGAGCCCATTCTAATAAGTAGTCAGCAATGCAGGAACCTGTGCTAATTAAAACACCCGAGGGAGAGACTCTAGTACCAGAATGAAGGAGCCTCACAGTCAAGCTTCCCTGTATGAACATTTGGTGCCAAGAAATAAATACAACCCAATAATAGTAATAACAGTAAACAAAAATGTGCCTTTGGAGAGACGGTGGTAAAAACCTACTAAATAATGTTGACTTGCTTCATTGGCAAGTAGAATCAGGTACATACACACAGGTATAACATAGTTTGTCCAGAATGCTAAAGACACTGATTTTCTGTAACTTGGTAGTACCATAAAAAAAAACAAATCTATTCAAAACCTATAAAATGACTTATCTTTCCTCATATCATTACATTATATAGCAGCGAAAGGCCTGATATGCTGAATGTTATCAGCAGCCTTCATGTATATAGAACCAAATTATTACATAGCTTTGTATATTGAGGGGCTCCTGATACAAATAGATAAAATACATGTTTAATAATAAATTAATAGTGAAACAACAATTGCAGCTAGTGGGAAAAGTGTTTGCGGCTAGCGTAATAGGCCATACACACTTAAAGATTTTACTGAACGATATGAACAGTCTCGTTCATTAAGGAACAAGAAATCGTTCATATTGTTCAGTGTGTAGACAGCACCGATGAACGATGCGCGGACCCGTTTCATACCTGTAGGCCAATATGGACAATCTCGTTCATATTAGCATGCAGGGCTATGGAGCCGGGTTCTGGGGATAGTGAAGGAACTTAAATACCCCCCCCCCGTCACACCCCATCGGGTCATCTGACGGCCGTATCGGGCGTCGGGCAGCTCTGCGGTGGGTCGCAGAGTGTGTAGGGCCCATAAGGCGGAAGCATTATCAACCCTAAAGCAGCCATTGGCAATAGGAATGTTTGTGCAGGTACCATTGGGGCGGTACTGGTGGCAACTAGGGACATGAAAGTTGAACTGGTCACTTTAGAAACGTCAAAACAGTCAGCTGCTGGCAGCTCTAACTGTCCTTCATTGGGATGCTGTCATTATGCCCACACCACAATGTTGACAGTTTTATCAACATTGTTGAAATGTTGACATTCTGCATGGACCGGAGTGTTAGTGTTAGGCTATGGGAGTGTTAGTGTAAGGCTATGGGAGTGTTAGTGTTAGGCTATGGGAGAGTTTGGGTTAGGATATGGGAGGGTTAGGGTTAGGATATGGGAGGGTTAGGATATGGGAGGGTTAGGGTTAGGCTAACGGAGGAGAGTTTAGGATTAGGAAATAAGGGGAATATTAGGCTCAGCGATATTCGCAGCCTGAACTACTACACGATCAGCCGGAAAGTCACTGGACCCACCGGACCAGGTAAGTCACCACTAGAATACCAGGAATGTTTTGTCGACATATCACCTGCGTCTACATGATGAATATCAACATGGTCATTGTCGATACGCTGCAAGTCCACATTATGACCATGTCGATAAGACATTTTGAACCCCCTTCATCATGTATCTCAAATTAACCTCCTCCTCCTCCTGCTTCAGAAGAGGCTTTTCAGCTGCTTTGTGGCCACGTTGACGTTTAGAGCACTCAGTACACTGCAGCATTTATGGGGTCTATTTACTAAGCCTTGGAGAAAGAAAGTGGAGAGAGATAAAGTACCAGCCAATTACAGGTTTGGGTTGAAAAATGGCACGGCTTAGTAAATAGACCCTTTCGTTTTATTTTCTCTTCGTATTCACAAGATCCCATTATTGTACTACTGGAGCTCCTGGACAGGTACAGATACATAAACATTTTTATGAGAATGTTTTCTCTCTTTAAAAAGCGTCCAAAAAGAGAAATCTAGAATGGGAAAGTCTGTTCATAAATTAAATATTTTTTTTTTTTACGCCTCAATCATCGATAATGTAGCTTTATGACAGGTTTATTGATTTTATGTTTAACAAAAAAAAAGCCTGTGCGTATCTTTCCTGTATCTTATTTAGGAAGACTCTGCTTTATGAAAAACAGCTATTTCTGTGGTTTGCATGGACAACATTGTAATCTTCAGCGGTTATAACAAAATGTTCAGGATGAATGTCAGTGGGAAAACATAGGGTGGGTTCTAAGAAAAACAAAACGATCAAATCAGCAACATCTCTCGATTGCCAAGAGACGGAACCCGATCATAACGGCTTCGGGCTTTGTATTATCTTGTAGAGAGGTAGCTCATTGCGCTAAGATGTTTTCCATGGAAATGAACTGGAGACTGTAGAATCCTGTAAGACTCAATAGCTCAGCCAATGCTGGAAACCACAATGTTACTACAAGAGGCGAAATCATAAAGGGATTATTTTTTACATTCACTTTTCTTTCTTCTTCTATAATGAACTCCCCCCCACCCCCAATAATATTTTTCTCATCCAAATAGCCGTGATTTTGCAATAGCGGTGAAAAGTTATCGGTGATAAGTCTCCATAGGGTTTATCACAGACTTCTCTTCACAATCTCTGAGCTGGGGATAAGTAGTGCAAAATCCCTATTTTAAGCTAAAAATGTTGGGGTTTGGTCCTGAGCCCCTGGGACACCACCTGAATGACTAAGGCACTTAGTAGCGAATTAAAAATAATTAAAATCTTCTAATTACATGTCATTTTTGGAGTAAAAAAATGCAAAGTGATGGAAATTGGGGTACAAGGTATTGGACAGGTATACTGGGATGCTTTATGAGTGGGTCAAGTGTTTTTAGGCTTGCAGGTGGGAGTAATCAGTCTGTTTCCACTTTCTCTTTTTAAAACCCCCTAACATGACCCAAATATATACTTGTACCCAAGGGGGGGGGGGGGGGGGTAGGGGGGTACAGGCAGATTTCCCCACTTTCGCCTATTCTTATCTTAACTTTTGCAGGCTAGAATTATCGCGCGAATCCCGTTATCTCCATTTTGGAATAGGATAGGTGCGATAAACGGGAGGCTGCAGATTTTTCGGGAGATAGGTGCGAAACATTAGCTGCCAACGCGGATCACGTTATCGCGGTAAATTGGATATCCCCCTATGTTTAGTATAATGAACTCGCAGATGTAAAGGATAACATCTCTAAATTTCAGTTATTTTTAACAAGATTGGTATGTCACGTCTCTATTTTAAATAGGATTATATTTTGTATACATTTTGTGATAAAACAAGTATATCATTTTCTCAGCCGTAATCGCAAAGACATATAGCATCCAGGAACTTATCCCAGATCCATGTGTTTTTTGTATAAAATCGGGTCAGTGTCCAGAATAGAATTGCCCAATACCACCTTTGGTCAATAAATCACGGTAAAGTCCCATTTGTTTTTGCTGAAGACTTTAACGCGATGAAACTGAAATACTGTCTGTAAAGCTCTGCAAATGATGTTTGAGATATAATAATGTATATAAATACTTTATATCAAATAAAAAATAATATATGAGGGGTAGCAGAATAATTACATGGTCAGTAATACTGATAGACTAACCTAGAGGCAGCTTTATCTTTGTATATTCTCTTAATTAATGTATACGCATAGGTTATACGGAACCAGAGAAAACCTTACTCTTATTCTCATATCTGCATTAATGTATGATATAATATATATCTCATATATAATGTATGTATAATGTATGTATGTATGCAGTTAGATACAGGCGTTACGCCTCCAGTTTGTACAGACATTTACTACATAAATTACTTTCTTTCTTGAGTCTTTTTTTTTACCCTCCCTTTATATATTTCTCAGGAAGATGTTTCTTCGGTTTCCCTTTGTCACCACTTAACTAGGTATTCTGAGGCTACAACAGCGGCGATGTGCTGTATCCAGCGGCAACCACCCCACTGAGCTCTTCCTTATGGGTATTAACGGCCATGGTGAAAGCCACCAGAGGCTACCAGACAGATACAGCGATGTATTTAGTACTGAGACACGAAGGCATGTACCAGTTCAATAGATTCAAGTTGTTTGCTAGCAAACAGCAACATAATCATGAAGCTACATATTACTATTGTACGCTGTATCGGTTATAGCAGATGCCTGTAAAACATTTATTTACAGATGTGTCCTCATACATCTAACCTCAATACGCCATGCAGCGTCAGATGACTGGTGTGAGTGAGCAGTCAGGTCTCGAGCAACTCCGCTAGCGTCAGGCGTCTTGGACGTAAGGTCATGTGACTAGGACACACCAGATCTGGTAATTTAATATGTGCCGAGTAATTTGATATGTAACACGTGTATAGAGTGTGTGACTGAGTATATATACAGAGCAGAACAGAACTTGTATGAGGGGAAAAAGCGGCGGCTGCTACATTGTAGCACTTCGTGTACAGATTCAGAGACTCAGTCGCACACAGATAAACAAGTGTCATATCAAATGAATCAGCACAGTATCCTCATGCGTCTTAAGTTGAGTACACACTGGCCGATATATCTATGGAACGTGCAATAAATTGCGGCTCCGTCGGCGAGTGTGCACGAGCGATATGTCTAACTCCGTTGTTCACAGGCATGCAACGCCAACGGTGTGTGTGTCCAGGCGGTCAGCCGACCGCCCGTACAGACGCTGCAGCAGCCGGCGGTGACTGACAACTAAACTGGTCGGGCGTGTGTACACGCCCGCCCAGTACATGACTTCAGTCCCCGACAGATTGGGCAGTGTGTATGCACAGCACACTGCCCGATCCGGCTTTAGTTATATCTGCAGATCAATATCTGTAGGTGTGTACCCCGCATTAGTCACATCGCATTATGACCAAGACAAATCTTCAGCAAACAACACGCACATCGCTAGCAGAGACTCACGGGACCGGATGCGCAGAGGGACTGCTTGGGGCGACTGCAGCAATGATGTATGAGGACACGTGATAAGAAGCGGACGTTGTTTTATGGAATAAGCGGATATAACAGAACATCTACTCAAATAAGTAATTTTATAAACATGTTGATCATGAAAATACACGTTTGCATAACAGATTTTATAGAAAATATCCGGCAATCCATACATTGCAGCCCTGTACAGCTCAGGCACCATGCACACTGGCACTTTCAGCATTGGTAAAATGCAGATAAAGTGGCAGATTAAATTGTTTTTCGCCCACTGCTGGGTGTCTTTACCAATGGGTGTGTAACGGAGCTATTCAATTGTTGCTCCGATGAATCGCCAGTTAAGGCCCTGTCAGCTCTGGAGTTAGCCATGCAAAGCGGCTAAACCAATCTAAAACGCCTGAATGGGCGTCCAAAGTATGGACTTTTTAACAAATGTGACTGCCACGGCTAATGGGCGTCTATCGGAGCAACAACTGAGGGCAGTACGGATGGTGTAATGGTTAGCATTACTGCCTCACAGCACTGAGGTCATGGGTTCAATTTCCACCATGGCCCTAACTGTGTGGAGTTTGTATATTCTCCCCGTACTTGAGTGGGTTTCCTCCGGGTACTCTGGTTTCCTCCCACAATCCAAAAATATACTGGTACGTTAATTGGCTTCTGACAAAAATGAACCCTAGTGTGAATGTGTGTGCGTGTAAATGTGGTAGGGAATATAGATTGTAAGCTCCACTGGGGCAGTAATTGATGTGAATGGACAAATATTCTCTGTAAAGCGCTGCGGAATATGTGTGCGCTATATAAATAACTGGTAATAAATAGCTCAGCCCGACAGCTGGCAATGCAGTCAGCAGGGGCTATAGAGCCTGTGGCAAGCGCAGCGAGCCACCGAGCCCGCAGCGTGGCGAGCGCAGCATTTTGCCGGGCGGAATGCAGCTGTCGACATCCCGCCCGGCAGGATTACGTATGTAATCCGCCCTACTGAGTGAAGGAGTTTACTAATACCCCTTTCACATCTCCAATGCCGGATCCCACCCGGGAATTGGAAACGGGTCCTTCCTGGGTGGGATCCGGCATTGGAGACACTCCTACCCCTTTTGGCTGGCTGTCCGACCCGGCAATATGCCGGGTCGGTTGCCATAGTGGCAGGGGCGGATCCGGCAGCAGAGGCGGCGCTGGGAGATGAGCTCATCATCACATCGACCCGGGAATCCGTTTACGGAGCCACTGACCCGGTATTCAACCCGGGAATAACACTGCTTATAACCAGGTTGAATTATCGGGTCAGGCGACCCCGGGAATTTGGACTTGGTGCTTTCACACCGCATGCTGACCCGGGTTATTTGTGCGATGTGAAAGGGGTATAATGGATAAGTTGCGCGTATCCCATCAGCTTCTAGCATTTTTATCAAGTACATTCTGTAAAATCATAGGTAGAAGCTCGAAACATCTACCGCTATGTATAATTTATTATTGGAAATGACTTTCTAGAGCTGCAGAGAATTCTATTCAACTTACAAACACACAGTGATTATCTCTGGAAGCTGATTAGTAAAATCAGAGCAGACAGCTGGATCAGCGAGAGTGAAGCGCTGATAGTTCACCAATACAAAGCAGTATTGATTTTTTATTTATTTTTTGGGTAAGGCAAACATATAATGACTAGATGAATTACAGAGGTTGTGAGTATTGTGTTATACACTCCTACACATCTGATGAGCTACTCAATCTAGTTTTACACGGTGCTAATATGGAAGAGTAATTTATAACGAAGAAACCTTCTGTTCTTAATTACACTCCTAAATTACCTGGAATGTTCTAATTAAGTACAGCCAGTCATGAATTAAGCAAAAGGAGGCGATGAATATTTTATACTGAAACATAATGTAACTTTAAAAACTTTAAGTTTGGAATGTTCTGCCAAGAAATGCTATTGGCCTGTTTCGGTTTTAGGGCCCTCACACACTGTAAACCATATTCCGTAAAGGCTCAGTGTGCAAAAGTTACACTGCAACGCAAACAATGATTTCTGAACAGTGGAAACCACATTATTTTTTTAAAAAGAACAGGTAAAACGAAGAACCATCGCTCATCTCCAATACAATTAAAGGCCAAACTAGGACATAAAAATATCAAAAAGCAGAAAATAAGAATTTACTTACCGATAATTCTATTTCTCGTAGTCCGTAGTGGATGCTGGGAACTCCGTAAGGACCATGGGGAATAGCAGCTCCGCAGGAGACTGGGCACAAAAGTAAAGCTTTAGGACTACCTGGTGTGCACTGGCTCCTCCCCCTATGACCCTCCTCCAAGCCTCAGTTAGGATACTGTGCCCGGACGAGCGTACACAATAAGGAAGGATTTTGAATCCCGGGTAAGACTCATACCAGCCACACCAATCACACCGTATAACTTGTGATCTAAACCCAGTTAACAGTATGATAACAGAGGAGCCTCTAGAAAAGATGGCTCACTACAACAATAACCCGATTTAGTTAACAATAACTATGTACAAGTATTGCAGACAATCCGCACTTGGGAGGGGAGCCCAGCATCCACTACGGACTACGAGAAATAGAATTATCGGTAAGTAAATTCTTATTTTCTCTGACGTCCTAGTGGATGCTGGGAACTCCGTAAGGACCATGGGGATTATACCAAAGCTCCCAAACGGGCGGGAGAGTGCGGATGACTCTGCAGCACCGAATGAGAGAACTCCAGGTCCTCCTCAGCCAGGGTATCAAATTTGTAGAATTTAGCAAAACGTGTTTGCCCCTGACCAAGTAGCTGCTCGGCAAAGTTGTAAAGCCGAGACCCCTCGGGCAGCCGCCCAAGATGAGCCCACTTTCCGTGTGGAATGGGCTTTTACAGATTTTGGCTGTGGCAGGCCTGCCACAGTATGTGCAAGCTGAATTGTACTACAAATCCAACGAGCAATAGTCTGCTTAGAAGCAGGAGCACCCAGCTTGTTGGGTGCATACAGGATAAACAGCGAGTCAGATTTTCTGACTCCAGCCGTCCTGGAAACATATATTTTCAGGGCCCTGACAACGTCTAGCAACTTGGAGTCCTTCAAGTCCCTAGTAGCCGCAGGCACCACAATAGGTTGGTTCAGGTGAAACGCTGAAACCACCTTAGGGAGAAACCGAGGACGAGTCCTCAATTCCGCCCTGTCCGTATGGAAAATCAGATAAAGGCTTTTACAGAATAAAGCCGCCAATTCTGACACGCGCCTAGCCCAGGCCAGGGCCAACATCTTTAAGTGGTTCAAACCAATGTGATTTTTGGAACCCAAAAACTACATTGAGATCCCAAGGTGCCACTGGAGGCAGAAAAGGAGGCTGTATATGCAGTACCCCTTTTACAAACGTCTGCACTTCAGGGACTGAAGCTAGTTCTTTCTGGAAGAAAATTGACAGGGCCGAAATTTTAACTTTAATGGACCCAAATTTCAGGCCCATAGACACTCATGTTTGCAGGAAATGTAGGAATCGACCCAGTTGAAATTCCTCCGTCGGGCCTTACTGGCCTCGCACCACGCAACATATTTTCGCCAAATGCGGTGATAATGTTTTGCGGTTACATCCTTTCTGGCTTTGATCAGGATAGGGATGACTTCATCCGGAATGCCTTTTTTCTTCAGGATCCGGCGTTCAACCGCCATGCCGTCAAACGCAGCCGCGGTAAGTCTTGGAACAGACAGGGTCCTTGCTGGAGCAGGTCCCTTCTTAGAGGTAGAGGCCACGGATCCTCCGTGAGCCTCTCTTGAAGTTCCGGGTACCAAGTCCTTCTTGGCCAATCCGGAGCCACGAATATAGTGCTTACTCCTCTCCATCTTATAATTCTTAGTACCTTGGGTATGAGAGGCAGAGGAGGGAAAACATACACTGACTGGTACACCCACGGTGTTACCAGAGCATCTACAGCTATTGCCTGAGGGTCCCTTGACCTGGCGCAATACCTGTCGAGTTTTTTGTTGAGGCGGGACGCCATCATGTCCACCTTTGGTTTTACCCAACGGTTTATAATCATGTGGAAGACTTCTGGGTGAAGTCCCCATTCTCCCGGGTGGAGGTCGTGTCTGCTGAGGAAGTCTGCTTCCCAGTTGTCCACTCCCGGAATGAATACTGCTGACAGCGCTATCACATGATTTTCTGCCCAGCGAAGAATCCCTGCAGCTTCTGCCCTTGACTGCTTCTTGTGCCACCCTGTCTGTTTACGTGGGTGACTGCCGTGATGTTGTCCGACTGGATCAACCCGGCTGACCTTGAAGCAGAGGTCTTGCTAAGCTTAGAGCATTGTAAATGGCTCTTGGCACCAGGATATTTATGTGAAGTGATGTCTCCAGGCTTGACCATAAGCCCTGGAAAATTCTTCCCTGTGTGACTGCTCCCCAGCCTCGCAGGCTGGCATCCGTGGTCACCAGGACCCAGTCCTGAATGCCGAATCTGCGGCCCTCTAGAAGATGAGCACTCTGCAACCACCACAGGAGGGACACCCTTGTCCTTGGTGACCGGGTTATCCGCTGATGCATCTGAAGATGCAACCCCGACCATTTGTCCAGCAGGTCCCACTGGAAAGTTCTTGCGTGGAATCTGCCGAATGGGCTTGCTTCGTAGGAAGCCACCATTTTTCCCAGAACCCTTGTGCATTGATGCACTGAGACTTGGCTTGGTTTTAGGAGGTTCCTGACTAGCTCGGATAACTCCCTGGCTTTCTCCTCCGGGAGAAACACCTTTTTCTGGACTGTGTCCAGAATCATCCCTAGGAACAGAAAACGAGTCGTCGGAAACCAGCTGCGATTTTGGAATATTGAGAATCCAACCGTGCTGTCGCAACACTACCTGAGATAGTGCTACACCGACCTCCAACTGTTCCCTGGATCTTACACTTATCAGGAGATCGTCCAAGTAAGGGATAACTAAAACTCCCTTCCTTCGAAGGAGTATCATCATTTCGGCCATTACCTTGGTAAAGACCCGGGGTGCCGTGGACCATCCAACGGCAGCGTCTGAAACTGATAGTGACAGTTCTGTACCACAAACTTGAGGTACCCTTGGTGAGAAGGGTAAATTGGGACATGAAGGTAAGCATCCTTGATGTCCAGAGACACCATGTAGTCCCCTTCTCTTGAATTTGAACCTCTGTATGTAAGTGTTCAAAGATTTTAGATTTAAAATCGGTCTCACCGAGCCGTCCGGCTTCGGTACCACAACAGTGTGGAATAATACCCCTTTCCCTGTTGCAGGAGGGGTACCTTGATTATCACCTGCTGGGAATACAGCTTGTGAATGGCTTCCAAAACTGCCTCCCTGTCTGCTTGTAAAGCCCCAGTGTCATGCTGAGGGCTTGGCAGAGGCGGGAGAGGGCTTCTGTTCCTGGGAACTGGCTGATTTCTGCAGCCTTTTTCCTCTCCCTCTGTCACGGGGCAGAAATGAGGAACCTTTTGCCCACTTGCCCTTCTTATGTTGAGAGGCGACCTGGGGTAAAAACGTGGATTTCCCAGCTGTTGCCGTGGCCACCAGGTCTGAAAGACCGACCCCAAATAACTCCTCCCCTTAATAAGGCAATACTTCCATATGCCATTTGGAATCCGCATCACCTGACCACTGTCGTGTCCATAACCCTCTTCTGGCAGAAATGGACAGCGCACTTACTCTTGATGCTAGTCGACAAATATCCCGCTGTGCATCACACATATATAGAAATGCATCTTTTAAATGCTCTATAGGCAATAATATACTGTCCCTATCTAGGGTATCAATATTTTCAGTCAGGGAATCCGACCACGCCAACCCAGCACTGCACATCCAGGCTGAGGCGATTGCTGGTCGCAGTATAACACCAGTATGTTGTGTAAATACATTTTAGGATACCCTCCTGCTTTCTATCAGCAGGATCCTTAAGGGCGGCCATCTCAGGAGAGGGTAGAGCCCCTGTTTTGACAAGCGTGTGAGCGCTTTATCCCCCCTAGGGGGTGTTTCCCAACGCACCCTAACCTCTGGCGGGAAAGGATATAATGCCAATAACTGTTTAGAAATTATCAGTTTTATCATCGGGGGAAACCCACGCTTCATCACACACCTCATTTAATCTCTCAGATTCAGGGAAACTACAGGTAGTTTTTCCTCACCGAACATAATACCCCTATTGGTGGTACTCGTATTATCAGAAATGTGTAAAACATTTTTCATTGCCTCAATCATGTAACGTGTGGCCCTACTGGAAGTCATATTTGTCTCTTCACCGTCGACACTGGAGTCAGTATCCGTGTCGGCGTCTGTATTTGCCATCTGAGGTAACGGGCGCTTTAGAGCCCCTGACGGCCTATGAGACGTCTGGACAGGCACAAGCTGAGTAGCCGGCTGTCTCATGTCAATCACTGTCTTTTGTAAAGAGCTGACACTGTCATGTAATTCCTTCCAACAGTTCATCCACTCAGGTGTCGACCCCCTAGGGCAGGCTTTTTCAACCAGTGT
Organism: Pseudophryne corroboree; assembly: GCF_028390025.1. Taxonomy (NCBI): domain Eukaryota; kingdom Metazoa; phylum Chordata; class Amphibia; order Anura; family Myobatrachidae; genus Pseudophryne; species Pseudophryne corroboree. The sequence goes on from NC_086448.1 coordinate 757,131,670, forward strand.
GCCGTGGCCCGCGACCAGTTGCAAGGTGTGCCGCGGAGCCAGAGCAGTGTCCTGCACCTTCAGAGTGAACTGTTGGCCCGGGCTCTTTTTAGAGGATCAGTCATGCTCCGGCCGTGACCTATGACTTGAAGACGCGGCGGTGTGATATCATAGGTCACTGCTGCCGTGTCTACCACCCAGCCAGCCCACTTGCCTGCTTACACATCTTCCAGTTCCCGCCTGCATACACAGCTTTCCTTGCCAACCCACATCCACACCTGCCCAACCGCCCCCTGCTCAGTATTTGCAGCACTCCACTATGAACGCCCGCAACCAAGGGACAGGGAGGAGGACAGCTGACCGGTAGGGGCTAATATTTGTTATTTTATTTCTCCTGTGGGGAACAATAAGATTTATGTGGGGAGAATAAGGATTTATATGGATTTATGGGGGGAACAATGTGAATAATTAATGTGGGGAGCAATACGATTTATGTGGGGAGAAATGTGATTGATTTATGTGTGAGCAACATGATTTATGTGGGGAGCAACTGTGTATGCCAATGTATGTGTGGATTTTTCTTTACTGTGAGGGCCAATGTGTGTTTTTTGTTTTTTTCTGTGGGGAACTGATGGTGTGCCCTGGGAATTTTAAAATATTATTCGGTGTGCCGTGACTAAAAAAAGGTTGAAAATCACTGCCCTAGGGGGTGACATCCCTATTACAGGCAATTTGCTCCGCCTCCACATCATTTTCCTCCTCATACATGTCGACACAAACGTACCGACACACAGCACACACACAGGGAATGCTCTGATAGAGGACAGGACCCCACTAGCCCTTTGGGGAGACAGAGGGAGAGTTTGCCAGCACACACCATAGCGCTATATATATATACAGGGATAACCTTATATAAGTGTTTTTCCCCCTTATAGCTGCTGTATTGTTTATACTGCGCCTAATTAGTGCCCCCCTCTCTTTTTTAACCCTTTCTGTAGTGTAGTGACTGCAGGGGAGAGCCAAGGAGCTTCCCTCCAACGGAGCTGTGAGGGAAAATGGCGCCAGTGTGCTGAGGAGATAGGCTCCGCCCCTTTCTCGGCGGCCTTTTCTCCCGTTTTTCAGTGTAATCTGGCAGGGGTTAAAATTCATCCATATAGCCCTGGGGGCTATATGTGATGTATTTTCGCCAGCCAAGGTGTTTTTATTGCTGTTCAGGGCGCCCCCCCCTAGCGCCCTGCACCCTCAGTGACCGAAGTGTGAAGTGTGCTGAGGAGCAATGGCGCACAGCTGCAGTGCTGTGCGCTACCTTGGTGAAGACAGGATGTCTTCTGCCGCCGATTTTCCGGACCTCTTCTTGCTTCTGGCTCTGTAAGGGGGCCGGCGGCGCGGCTCTGGGACCGGACTCCATGGCTGGGCCTGTGTTCGATCCCTCTGGAGCTAATGGTGTCCAGTAGCCTAAGAAGCCCAATCCACTCTGCACGCAGGTGAGTTCGCTTCTTCTCCCCTTAGTCCCTCGATGCAGTGAGCCTGTTGCCAGCAGGACTCACTGAAAATAAAAAACCTAAAACGAAACTTTTCACTAAGCAGCTCAGGAGAGCCCCTAGTGTGCACCCTTCTCGTTCGGGCACAAAAATCTAACTGAGGCTTGGAGGAGGGTCATAGGGGGAGGAGCCAGTGCACACCAGGTAGTCCTAAAGCTTTACTTTTGTGCCCAGTCTCCTGCGGAGCCGCTATTCCCCATGGTCCTTACGGAGTTCCCAGCATCCACTAGGACGTCAGAGAAATCTACAAACTTATAGGGACAAAAGTTGCGTAAACTATGCAAAAGAAAAGTGCGCGTAAATCGGTATATTCCACACACGCATTTTGAGATGCTTCTACCCCCACTTTGGCAGAATATGTGCTTGCTTTACTACAGGTCATAAGCATCTGGCTATACATTAGGCAGACCAGCATCCGATGGGAGTCGTCTCACAATTTCCCTTGAACTCCCTGGGAGCTCCCTGGCAGTCCTGGACACACAATTTGGTCTATTTTTGACAAGCGATGAGGCATCCATCGTATGCCTCACAAAAAGCGCACACTCAAATTAAACTGATCAAACGATCCATTGTACAGCTGTGGCGAAAAGTTTTGAGAATGACACAAGTATTGGTTTTCACAAAGGTTGCTGCTTCAGTGTTTTTAGACCTATTTGTCAGATGTTACTATGGTATTCTAAAGTAAAATTACAAGCATTTTAGAAGTGTCAAAGGCTTTTTTGCAGTGTTGACCCTTCTTTCTCAAGACCTCTGCAATACGCCCTGGCATGTTGCCCATAAATTTCTGGGCCACATACTGACAGAGGGTGGGTCACTTGCTGTGAGGTCCGGCGGGCAGGCAGCTGGCTGCGCAGCGTGACCTCTGATTTCACGCCACACTGCACAGTGCGCACAGCCGGGGTGAGGGGGAGCTTATCAGGGAGAGCCTCCTGCAGCCTGGCATAGAAAAAACCAAGGTGGTGGTCAATCCCGAAATCCCCGGGATTGGAAGCTTCTATCCCCGGATTCCAGAATACCACTGATTCCGGGATTGGCCACCCTAGTGAAAACCTATACTTGTGTCATTCTCAAAACTTTTGGCCACAGCTGTATGTGCATAAAACATGGTATGATGTGCATACGATTATGACTGATAATATGGGCTACAAATATGATCAGAATATGCAACATTTTGACCCACAGGACCGCACATTGAATCGTACCCCCAAATATAAAATGTGCGATGTGCACACCACACGATGCATCGATCGATGCTTCGAAATTGTGTATTTGTAAGTAAAATCGTAGTAGTGTATGGCCAGCTATAGGGGGTAATTCCAAGTTGATCGCAGCAGGAAATTTTTTAGCAGTTGGGCAAAACCATGTGCACTGCAGGGGGGGCAGATATAACATTTGCAGAGAGAGTTAGATTTGGGTGGGTTATTTTGTTTCTGTGCAGGGTAAATACTGGCTGCTTTATTTTTACACTGCAATTTAGATTGCAGATTGAACTCACCACACCCAAATCTCTCTCTCTCTGCACATGTTATATCTGCCTCCCCTGCAGTGCACACGGTTTTGCCCAACTGCTAAAAAATTTCCTGCTGCGACCAACTTGGAATTACCCCCATAGTGTGGACTAGAACCCGACATATAGCCAGTGCAAAGGATACAGCTCTAACAGGCGGTATCCGGTCTCTAGGACGACAAGACTTAGGTTGACAGTGTCTAGGTCGACCACTATTGGTCGACAGTAACTAGGTCGACATGAGTTTTTCACATTTTTTTTTTTTACTTTTTCATACCTTTATGATCCATTTGGACTACGATTGGGAACGGTAACCTGTGCCGAGCGCAGCGGTAGCAGAACGAGGCACCTTGCCCGAAGCATGGCGAGCTAAGCGAGCCATGCGGTGCACTAATTGGGGTTCCCGGCCACTGTACGGCGAAAATGACACCAAAAAAGATTTACAAACTCATGTCGACCTTTTGACCTGTCGACCCAGAGAACCTGCCGACCAATAGTGGTCGATCTAGACACGGTCGACCTAAGTGTGGTCGACCTTCAATACCATACCACTAACAGGCATATACAAGTTTTACATGCTAAATTACTGTATGCAACATTTAGAACTTTCTAGTATAGTATAAACATCAGGACCTTAAGCCCACCAGTTCAGTTTGCCTCCAGTTTCTAAAGTGCATACATAACTTTATTTGTCAGAGTTGGCATCAACAGGCTGCAAGCCTCCTGCAGATGCATTCTGCTATGTCTGATTAATGTAGACAAGAGTAAAATAGCACCCTCATCCAAGCATCTCTTGTGATGTGTGAGGCATACAAAGCATATTTAGGCATGTCTGTCGGGAACCAAGACAAACCCTGGGCACCTCATTGGGCCTGCGATTATTGCAAAAGAACTCTGATAATATGGGCAGTCACCATGCTGAAAGTTACATGCAGTTGGTTGAGACTTTGGCACATTAGGGTGCAGGATGTCCCTCAAAGTCCATATTCTTGATACTGATCTTGAGAAATTCAAGGAGAACATGGGAGCGTACTCAGAGGAGCACGGCGAGCGCTTCCACCAGGATATACTGGAGTATGAACGCCGCAACCAAGGACAGTATAATAAGCACATTATGCTAGACTACATAAGGGGCTGATTAGTGAAAGTGATGTACTGTATCATCGGAAATCTTGATAAGCTACTTACTCCTAATTCTTTTGTGGTCATGTGTGTACAACTTTACATGTTCATTTTCATACATATGTTGATTTGTTTTCTTACAATGGTAAAACAAAATGTACATTTACCCTGGTCACATCTGAAATATGCAAATTTCTAAGTATAAAATGTCCTGGTCACAAAAGCAGAGTCTGAGGGGAATAAATACCATTCTCCATACTTTTGAGACATAACTGCACTTACTACCAAAGGAGAAAAATTGTTACATAGCGAATAAATTTTCTTTAAACATCCACACTGTGGGGGGGGGAGTGGTAGGCATTGGAGGGGGGGTTAGCAGTAGCCGCCACCCCCTGTATCTTAGCCCTAGCTGCCACCATGGGCGGGTTAGGGTAGGGGACAGGGAAGGGGTAAAATAATTACACTGTCCCCTGTATGGAACTAATTATTTCCGAGGACAGAATCATCCGGATTGGAATGATAATTCACTAGTGTGCGCTCACCACAGGTTCTCTTTGCACTCTACGAGTGTCGTGAACCCCCATGAGTGGGAACAGTCCTGTTGCGCCGGTATTCCGGCTGCTGGCATTATCGGCTGTCGGGATTCTGGCACCTGGATCCTAACCACCGGGATCCCGACAGCTGTCAAATTAAATGAATACCTCTGTGGCTACCTCTATTAGGCTTATCATCTGTCATGCCTACAACCAAACTCTGCTCGTACAAAATACAATAGTAGTGTAGCCGAGCCTGTTGGAAACGTGTAACATCACAGGCCTGACTGTTACTAATATCTAACAGATCTTATTTTCCGCATTTCAGCAGAAAGAAAAACTCAGTGGGGTGCACTGATTATCATCACAAATTTTAAATGCAAATTGCATTGTGGAACAGAAAACGTTGAAGAGAGCCAGGCCTTGGATCTTATGCATGCAAGGAAAATATCTGGCAGATACACAGTCAGGGCGCTGGATGTGGCTGCATAGGAAGAGCGCCTCTCACAACCCACAACGTCTGTATGGGGAGGACCCCACTGTGTGCATTGTTTTTGGAAAATAGGACATTACATCTCTTGAAGACATATACTTTTTTTTTTTTATTAAATAACCTGCAAGTGTTCAGAAATATTAAAACAATATTTTATTCAAGGCAGAATGTCAGCTTTCTATCTACAGGGTAATCCCAAAGAACTGATGCAGAAACAGTGCAGAGCTAAGACTGACGCATTATAAAACACAGGAGTTACACGTATACAGGGGGGCAGTAAGGATGTCACAGTCACTACTGCCCACAGAGGACAGTCGGCACTGGCATCCCGGCACATTGGAAATGCTACTTAAAGCATTTTAACAGCACTTACATTATAACTTTAAAACATGCGCTTTAGGAGCGTGTTCAAAGCTATAATGCCTTTTGGGCTGCAATTCACATCAACACACTCACACCATGCCTTTAATGTACTTTGGTCAGATCTACACTCCCCCTTTGCTGCCTCTACATGCCCACTCCAACCCACGTCCCACCCCCTTAGTTGTATACATTTGCAAGTTCAAGTTGCGTATAGAAAAAGACGCGTATTGCGAAAAGACATGTATGTGCACTAAGGAGGGATGCAAGAAACAGTAAAAAAAAAAAAACAACTACTAGTGTTGACACTCTACTCTAAGGCCCCAGTCTCTACCTGCTTACATCAGGGATTCTCAACTCCAGTCCTCACGTACCAACAGCTCATGTTTTCTATACTCACGAGCAGGCGAGTTAATCTGTGTTGCTGGGTCAGTAATCATCCCATCTCCTTCCACAGACCGACATCCCCCAAATGTGACATCTTGAAGGGGTGGGGGGGTTGCGCTAGAGGGTGGAGGTTGAGAACCACTGGTTCACACAACAGGTCATATTCACAATTAGCCACAGGTTGGGCACCCCGAACTCTAATGTGTTTGAGTGCCTTCTAAACGCCAGTGTTTAGAACCTTTACCTTCATTAAATACTTATGGTACAGCATCTTGCTTCACCCTTCTTCTGATAACACTTTATAGACAACATTTCAGCAATTCCATAATTGATCAAATAGTGACATCTGGACTCACAAAAGGAGGTTTCGATAGATTAAGAATTAAGTTTATTCAGACTTCCAAATATAGGCATTATTTATATAAGCTAAAATCTAGTAGTCTAGTGTCAGAGGGTGTCATTATGTACTGATCTTGATTTTACTTGTAATGATGGGCAAAAATTGTGACATTTTGAAAAACTAGCCATGGGCTGGTAACTATGAAGGATGTGCACAGTATCACCTTCACCTCAAGTATCTGTAGATGTGTCCGGCTCCTAGACCTTATACACTTCATTAACTGTGTGATTGTTTATCAGTAACACATCATATAACAATGTGCATTATAAGTAGAGGTGGCTAAAGGAACCTACACATTTAAAGATCCGCCGCCGAGCTGCCCGACGGCGGATACGGCCGACCCGGTGGCGGGGGGCAGTGAAGTTTATTCACTCCCCCCGTCACCCGGCTCCATACAAGTGCAGGCAAATATGGACGAGATCGTCTATATTGGCCTGCATGCACAGCCGACGGGGCACCAGCGATGAATGAGCGCGGGGCCGCGCATCTTTCATCGCTGGAGCCTCCACACTGCACGATATGAACAGTACCTCGTTCATTAATGAACGAGATCGTTCATATCTTTCAGTAACATCGCCAAGTGTGTAGGGCCCATTAGTTCTGAGATATCTCCAATTTCTCAGACTGACCGGATACATTTTCTCATTTCTTCATAACAACACAAGTAAACGGGATGTAATATAAAACAATGATTAGACATACAGTAAGAAGCACATGGTGTATACGTAAGGGTAAAGGTGGGTACACACTAGGCGATGGGCTCGCCTAGTATTTCCCCTCCCGAGCCGGGCCGCCCGGTGGCAGGCTTACACACAGTGTGATATCACTAATGATATCACATCTGCGGCCAGCAGTTTTGGACGATAATTCCAAATTGAGCTGCATGCACGGCTGACACAGAGTCGTTAACGACCCGCGGGGCTGTGCTTTGCTCGTCGGTGGCTGCATACACATTGGGTGATATAGTAAACAATGTCGCTCAGGAAGGGTCAAAATGAACAATGTTGTTTACTTTATTGCTAAGTGTGTACCTACCTTATGTCTCCCAGCTGTGGCGAGAGAAGCAGGGCTTACTGTAGAAGACATGATCAGTGCATTAATATTCATCAGGATCCTCCACTGTCTATAAACACTCGAGTGCAGCACAGAAACATCCCTAAGGAGCAAAATGACAGACTGCATTGTCAAGAGCAGATCTGTTGAGTCTGTGTGGCATGCATGTCATCTCCAGGGGGAGGAAATATGCACAGTGCATAAACTCGTGTGTTAACTTACTAAATAGTATTACAGCTAAAGGCAGACAAGCCCACAATCAGATTGTGAGAATACATTACACTGAATTAAGGATGCATTGAGCGTTATGTACAAACATTTTTTTTTTTTTTACAGAAGCCAACTAACCAATCAGCTAGTGTCTTTATAGTACAACAAAGGTCAATTGGGTGTTTTCTGTCCAAATACAGATTTGAAACACTAAATAAAGTTAGCTAATTACCAAAAACCCTCAAAGTCAATTGATTCTGCAACCAGAAAACCAGCAAATATATATAAGTTATACAACATTACTATATGCCAGTGCTCATCAGTGACGGCTTGCTATCCAGCACCCGGGAACACAATTATTATTGCATTAAATATAGCTAATATTTCTAATAAGCAATGTCCACCCCATAAGTTTTGCAGAAAAATCACCAGAAAAATTACGTCATTATTGGCCAAATAATTGAAATGCCTCCAAGTGCATGATTACTCATTTATTAAAACTCCTATTAAGACCTGTGTTAATTTAAGGTGGCTTTCCTAATAGAAAAGCAGAAAAATGCAGCCAAAGGTTTTTTTTTACACGAGGTAAAGGAACCCACAGCTATTCAGACCATAGGCGTATATTCAATTAAAGTCGGAGCCATTCCGACATGCATGTGTCGGAATGGATCCGACAAGCCCTATTCAAATGAGCGGCCAAATCCGACTGTCTGATTTGTCCGCTCATTGGTGTCCCGTCCTGCTGCTGCTAGCAGCTGCCGGGGTGTAGCTGTCAGCGGCGGCATGGGGGAGCTATCACGGGGGACCTGTCAGGCAGCGAGGGGGAAGGGGGGGGTGGGACGACGGACGGACCGAGGGACCCGTCAGCGGTGCCAGGGGAGACATCTGCAGCGGCTGGAAGACTCATCAGGCAGCCGGGGAAACCCCCATCAGCGGCGGCGGGGGAGACATCTCCAGCAGCTGGAGGACTCGTCAGGCAGCCGGGGGGGACTTGTCAGGGGAAGCCGGAGGAGACATCTGCAGCGGCTGGAGGACCCATCAGCGGAAGCCGGAGGAGGCATCTGCAGAGGCTGGAGGACTCGTCAGGCGGCCGGGGGGACCCATCAGCGGAAGCCGGAGGAGGCATCTGCGGTGGCTGGAGGACATGTCAGGCGGCCGGGAGGACATGTCAGGCGGCCGGGAGGATCCGTCAGAGGTAGTGCCCTGCAGCCCGCCGCACCGCTACCCGGTCTCATGTCCTCAATCTGACTTTTTTTTAAAGTCGGATTGAGATGGTCGAAAAAGGGTCCAAAACGTTTCGGTTTTGGCCCCGTTTTCGACAGAAGCACGTGGATCGGCAGCTATTCCGCCGATCCACGTGCTTTTCGACAAGTCGAACTCCTCGACTTGTCGAATAATTTGGGGTTATATTGAATAGGTTGGAACCCCTTCCGACCTAAAAAAGTCGAAAACTGACGTATTTTCGACAGACGCCAGCTTTAGACTTCAATTGAATATACCCCATAGTCTTTACCCAACATGCCGCTTTCAGACAATGTGACCCAGGTCTAGCACGCCAGCAAATTCCCGGGTATCAGCTCCATGACCTAGGTCGGGAGCAGGGTTGTGGAACCAGGACTTAGTCCCAGGTTGTTTCCTTTCACACATGCAGAATTCTTGGGTTGAACTGAGCATGTTCACGTGAAAAAACCTAGATATGGAAAGTGGCAAGTTAGCAAATATGTACAAGTATCTTAACCCTTTCATGTATGAATTATGATAACCTAATACAAGATTTTTTTTTAATTAGTTTTCGGGGCTTAAAAAAACAACATAAAACTAAAGAAGATATACACATATTCACTTGAGTTGACAGCATTTATCTGCAACATAAAAAATTGCCCTATTACCGTGTAACAGTATTTTAGCTGAGAAATTTGTTTGGTTGTTTTTTTGCAAAAAGAATAAAGAAAATGAAAAAAAAAAACCAAAAATAAATGTCTGCTATGGATTTAATTTGTCTTAATCATGTTGCTTACTGTATTTTTTTCTCCAGAATCAAAAAAATAAGATGAAACCAATACTTTTTTGTTATGCCTATTTATGGATATATTCATCCATCCACACACAAAAAATATCCTCAGTATTTAGAACACAAATATTTTCATTTACTTCTGATTTTACACTGAAATTTAGCCTTTTTACATTTTTGTGACCTGAATTTGACCGAACTTGAATTTGGTGTGAAAGCTGGAGATGCACCCAGGACACAAAAGCTATCAGTTGTCAAAACTGGAATATCTGGCTATTATATAAGCAAAGTATTTAAGGTAGTCTTATATATGACAGAAAAATCCTTGCACGCAGTGTGGATATTTGTACTGCATGATGTCCACTGAAATGGACATATGATTTTACATCAACTGTGAAAAAAAAGAAATGGATTATTTGAGCACAACATCTAACAGTATGCACTAAATATTATTTTCTTTGAATGTCTTTTCTCTGCACTGCTATTATTGAGAAAACAGATTTTACATAAAATATCCAAACTGGTGAACATTCCTCCTCTAATTTATTTTGACCTTTTTGTTTTTGTAAGGAATGAAAAACTGACACTAGGGGGCATAGCATTTTAATAGAGGTCCTAAGGAGAGGACACAATGCACTAGTGATGTTAAAATATATCTAATCTATGGGAGATAACTGCTTAAAAAACAGCTGTCCACTGTAGTGGCCTCTATGCATGAAAGGCTTAAATATTCTAAGTATTAAATAATAGTAAATAATAAAATCCAAATACTTTACTTAATGAGAAAGAAAGGTTACCCATTTGTGTTCCACCAAAGTGAGTCCTAAGTATTTCCAAAACAAACGTTATTTATAGCCCGATCCCACCAAATACTGCACAGTGTTATATGTGATCATCACTACAATGGTAGATGGCAGCAGGACCATACAGCAATAGCAATTGCATGATTTATCTCATCCAGTTTACAGGCCGTTTCATAATAAGTTCTATTCTAGTCCAATCAGAAACTTCCCTCTGGAATTTAAACTGACATTTCCAAAACTGATCATGCTAACAGAGAAATAATAAGAACCAACGTGTAATAAGGACATTGCATGCACTGTGAGGATGAGTACAAGCTCTTGTTCTCTGGTATCAGACATTTTTTGCCTAAACTGTAGAGGTAGAGAAAGTAAAATGAATAAATCTCTCCTAACGATCACAACCTTATCTCATAGCTGCAGTCCTGATAATTTTTTGACATGCTTACACATTTTGTGACAGCTATCGGCAGCGCTTTATAAGGCAGCTTATATTTTAGGTTTAGCGTCTGCTCTGTCACTGTCCTCAGTATCACGCAGGGAGGGATGACAGCCAGTGAGCGGAATGCGTTTCTTAACAGCTCATTCTGTTGGCAGCTCAGACACACTCAATAAAAGAAAAAAAATTAAGGTTCCCTCAAACATCTGATTTCCAAATCTCAAGGCTATCCAAAAATAAAATCACTGCCCCTTTGACAGTGATGCTCTCAGGAGACACGGAGGAGCACAGAGAGCTGAATGCATCTTTATAAGAAAAGAAACAGTTTTCCAAACCACGTTAAGCAGTAAGGTTTGAGAGGTAAAAAAGGGAGAAAGGCATGTTTTACCCTTGCTGTAGCATTACTAAAGAGGCGCATTCCCATAAATAATGCAGGAATGTCAGTCAATGTGGCATCTTTATACAGTAAACATTATACAAACATTTTTAGTCAGGAACAAACCATAATAAGCATAATGTATTGTTGCGGACTATAAACAGAATGGCATTTCCCTAATGACATTACAAAATAGCGGGTCTGACCATGTACCTTGGTCTAATTAACATGCAACCGGCTACATTAGTAGCGATATGCCCGTAACTTGCTTCTCAACCTCATCAGGAGTCACGTGTGCCCTAGGTTTCCCCATTTTTACAATACTGCTTATTTAGAGAACCCGTGATCGCCAGGCTCACTGTGGTCTTAAACCCATGTTCATCTTACAGAAGTCCTTTAATTAACACTGGAAAAATTATTTCTGTGTAAACAGTTGTATGTAATATATTAGAAATCACGCTGTGTAAAATAAAACAGTTTGTATAAAAACAAAAGAAACCAAAATCCACCCCTGAAGTGGCTTAGTATCTCTGGCAGGAAACCGATGCAGAATAATACCGCATTCAGATCGCAAATGCCGGATCCCACCCGGTAAAAGAAACGTGTACTTACCGGGTGGGATCCGGCATTTGCTCCCCTCTGCTGGCTTTCCAACCCGGCAATATACCGGGTCGGTTGCCATAGCAGCGGGGTGCGCAGCAGCAGCAGGGGCGGGGGTGGAGGCGGCGCTGGGAGATGAGCTCATCTCCTGCGCCGCCTCTCCCTATGCTGTGAATGGGAATCGTGTCGCATCGACGCGGCTCCCATTCACACTGCACCTGACCCGGTATTCAACCCGGGTATAATCCTTCTTTTATACCGGGTTGAATTACCGGGTCAGGCGACCCGCTAATTCCGGCAGAGTGCTTTCACATCGCACACTGACCCGTGTCGACACGGCAATATGCCGTGTCGATACCGGGTTATTTGTGCAATGTGAAAGGGGTATAAAACTCAGACATTGAGAACGGTCACAGAGACAATGATTTATCATGTAAGACTGTAATGGTGTGTACACACAGTTAGATATTTTTCTTACGATTTTGACTATATAGTCAAAATCTTAAGGAAAGTTAGTGCAGATCGCAAGGTGAAAGTCACCTAGCGATCCCGATGCGCGGTCGGTATCGCAAGCCTAAATAGACTGTGCAGGCAAGTAAATTTTGACTACCTAGTATAAGAGAGTCAAAATTGACACTTAGCCAAAATCGTACACAGTCAGTATCGCAAGCACAGTCTTCTATGCTTGCGCTACTAACCTAGTCCCTATCGCATAGTGAGAATCGGGGTTTAGCCAGAATCTCACCGTGTGTATGCACCTTAACCGTAATACAGACAGTGGCTAGAAAATAAACCAGAGAACTATAAAAAAAAAAAAAAAAATGTATTAGTAATCACTCAAAAATACACACAAATAAAACAGGCACACAAATGAAAGACCAAATGAAATAATAAAATATTTAGTGTCATTTTTGAACTCCCACATAGACATTTGCTCTGGGGGTTTTTTTAAGCAGAAAGTTTTGTATATTTGTAAGATGACGTTAGTTTTCCTGGTTTGCGCTACCATAACTCATTGTTCCTTTTGTAAAAAAACTGATGGAGACTGGTCCAGTATAGCTGCCACTGTTAGATAGTTTGTTTCAGGAGTGAGTCCTTTATGAGGCACATATAACATGAGCTCCAAGACAGAGTCAGTCATTATGGATCAGTGGTGCAAGTAGAAAAAATGTCTTATAAGCACTGTGTGCGCGCGTGCAAAAAAAAAAATGGGTGTGGGCAAATGCCACATGGGGCGTGGTCAATAAAAAATAAGAATTTACTCACCGGTAATTCTATTTCTCGTAGTCCGTAGTGGATGCTGGGAACTCCGAAAGGACCATGGGGAATAGCGGGCTCCGAAGGAGGCTGGGCACTCTAGAAAGATTTAGGACTACCTGGTGTGCACTGGCTCCTCCCACTATGACCCTCCTCCAAGCCTCAGTTAGGACACTGTGCCCGGACGAGCGTACACAATAAGGAAGGATTTTGAATCCCGGGTAAGACTCATACCAGCCACACCAATCACACCGTACAACCTGTGATATGAATCCCAGTTAACAGTATGAAACAACTGAGCCTCTCAACAGATGGCTCAACAATAACCCGATTTAGTTAACAATAACTATGTACAAGTATTGCAGATAAACCGCACTTGGGATGGGCGCCCAGCATCCACTACGGACTACGAGAAATAGAATTACCGGTGAGTAAATTCTTATTTTCTCTAACGTCCTAGTGGATGCTGGGAACTCCGAAAGGACCATGGGGATTATACCAAAGCTCCCAAACGGGCGGGAGAGTGCGGATGACTCTGCAGCACCGAATGAGAGAACTCAAGGTCCTCCTCAGCCAGGGTATCAAATTTGTAGAATTTTGGAAACGTGTTTGCCCCTGACCAAGTAGCTGCTCGGCAAAGTTGTAAAGCCGAGACCCCTCGGGCAGCCGCCCAAGATGAGCCCATCTTCCTAGTGGAATGGGCATTTACAGATTTTGGCTGTGGCAGGCCTGCCACAGAATGAGCAAGCTGAATTGTACTACAAATCCAGCGAGCAATAGTCTGCTTAGAAGCAGGAGCACCCAGCTTGTTGGGTGCATACAGGATAAACAGCGAGTCAGATTTTCTGACTCCAGCCGTCCTGGAAACATATATTTTCAGGGCCCTGACAACGTCTAGCAACTTGGAGTCCTCCAAGTCCCTAGTAGCCGCAGGCACCACAATAGGCTGGTTCAGGTGAAACGCTGACACCACCTTTGGGAGAAATTGGGGACGAGTCCTCAATTCTGCCCTATCCATATGGAAAATCAGATAAGGGCTTTTACATGATAAAGCCGCCAATTCTGACACACGCCTGGCTGAAGCCAAAGCCAATAACATGACCACTTTCCACGTGAGATATTTCAGATCCACGTTTTTAGTGGCTCAAACCAATGTGATTTTAAGAAACTCAACATCACGTTGAGATCCCAAGGTGTCACAGGAGGCACAAATGGGGGCTGAATATGCAGCACTCCTTTCACAAATGTCTGAACTTCAGGTACTGAAGCTAGTTCTTTTTGAAAGAAAATCGACAGAGCCGAGATCTGTACTTTAATGGAGCCTAGTTTTAGGCCCATATTAACTCCTGCTTGCAGGAAATGCAGAAATCGACCTAGTTGAAATTCCTCTGTTGGGGCCTTTTCGGCCTCACACCATGCAACATACTTCCGCCATATGCGGTGATAATGATTTGCTGTAACCTCTTTTCTAGCTTTAATAAGCGTAGGAATGACTTCCTCCGGAATGCCCTTTTCCTTCAGGATCCGGCGTTCAACCGCCATGCCGTCAAACGCAGCCGCGGTAAGTCTTGGAACAGACAGGGCCCCTGCTGTAGCAGGTCTTGTCTGAGCGGCAGAGACCACGGGTCCTCTGAGATCATCTCTTGAAGTTCCGGGTACCACGCTCTTCTTGGCCAATCCGGAACCACGAGAATTGTGTTTACACCTCGCTTTCTTATTATTCTCAATACCTTTGGTATGAGAGGTAGAGGAGGGAACACATAAACTGACTGGTACACCCACGGTGTCACTAGAGCGTCCACAGCTATCGCCTGAGGGTCTCTTGACCTGGCGCAATACCTCTCTAGTTTCTTGTTTAGGCGGGACGCCATCATGTCCACCTGTGGACGACCCCACTGATTTACAATCATTTGGAAGACTTCTGGATGAAGTCCCCACTCTCCCGGGTGGAGGTCGTGCCTGCTGAGAAAGTCTGCTTCCCAGTTGTCCACTCCCGGGATGAACACTGCTGACAGTGCTAGTACATGATTTTCCGCCCATCGGAGAATCCTTGTGGCTTCTGCCATTGCCATCCTGCTTCTTGTGCCGCCCTGTCGATTCACATGGGCGACTGCCGTGATGTTGTCTGACTGGATCAGCACCGGCTGGTGTAGGAGCTGGGATTTTGCTTGACTTAGGGCATTGTAAATGGCCCTTAGTTCAAGAATATTTATGTGAAGGGAAGTCTCCTGACTTGACCATAGTCCTTGGAAGTTTCTTCCCTTTGTGACTGCCCCCCAGCCTCGTAGGCTGGCATCCGTGGTCACCAGGACCCAGTCCTGTATGCCGAATCTGCGGCCCACCAAAAGATGAGCACTCTGCAGCCACCACAGAAGAGACACCCTGGTTCTTGGGGACAGGGTTATCAAGCGATGCATCTGAAGATGCGATCCGGACCACTTGTCCAACAGGTCCCACTGAAAAATCCTGGCATGGAACCTGCCGAATGGAATTACTTCGTAAGAAGCTACCATCTTTCCCAGGACCCGCGTGCAGTGATGCACCAATACCTGTTTTGGTTTTAGGAGGTCTCTGACTAGAGAAGACAACTCCCTGGCTTTCTCCTCCGGGAGAAACACTTTTTTCTGGACTGTGTCCAGAATCATTCCCAGGAACATTAGACGTGTCGTCGGGACCAGCTGTGACTTTGGGATATTCAGAATCCAGCCGTGCTGGCGCAGCACTTCCTGAGATAGTGCTACTCCCACTAACAACTGTTCCTTGGATCGTGCCTTTATTAGGAGATCGTCCAAGTATGGGATAATTAAAACTCCCTTTTTTCGAAGGAGTATCATCATTTCCGCCATAACCTTGGTAAATACCCTCGGTGCCGTGGAGAGTCCAAACGGCAGCGTCTGGAATTGGTAATGGCAATCCTGTACCACAAATCTGAGGTACTCCTGGTGAGGATGGTAAATGGGGACATGCAGGTAAGCATCCTTGATGTCCAGGGATACCATGTAATCCCCCTCCTCCAGGCTTGCAATAACCGCCCTGAGCGATTCCATCTTGAACTTGAATTTTTTTATGTATGTGTTCAAGGATTTCAAATTTAAAATGGGTCTCACCGAACCGTCCGGTTTCGGCACCACAAATAGTGTGGAATAGTAACCCCGGCCTTGTTGAAGTAGGGGTACCTTGATTATCACCTGCTGGGAATACAGCTTGTGAATCGCTGCTAGCACCGCCTCCCTGTCTGAGGGAGCAATCGGCAAGGC
The DNA here is from genome assembly GCF_028390025.1 of Pseudophryne corroboree. Taxonomy (NCBI): domain Eukaryota; kingdom Metazoa; phylum Chordata; class Amphibia; order Anura; family Myobatrachidae; genus Pseudophryne; species Pseudophryne corroboree. The sequence goes on from NC_086448.1 coordinate 757,147,995, forward strand.
AGATTTTAGGAACCGGTTGGGTGGAGTCGCCTCGAATTCCAGCTTGTACCCCTGAGATTTGAAGGATCCAGGGATCCACCTGTGAGCGAGCCCACTGATCGCTGAAATTCATAAGGGGGGGCCCCCACCGTACCTGGCTCCGCCTGTGGAGCCCCACCGTCATGCGGCGGACTTGGAAGAGGAAGCGGGGGAGGACTTTTGGTCCTGGGAACCTGCTGTTTGTTGCAGCCTTTTTCCCCTACCTCTGCCTCTAGAGAGAAAAGACCCTCCTTTTCCCCGCTTGTTTTTCTGGGTCCGAAAGGACTGAACCTGATAAAATGGCGCCTTCTTAGGATGTGAGGGGACATGGGGTAAAAATGCTGACTTCCCAGACGTTGCTGTGGAAACTAGGTCGGAGAGACCATCCCCAAATAATTCCTCCCCCTTATAAGGCAAAACTTCCATGTGCCTTTTGGAATCTGCATCTCCAGTCCACTGGCGAGTCCATAAGCATCTCCTAGCAGAGATGGACAATGCACTTATTTTAGATGGCAGCCGGCAGACTTCCCTCTGTGCATCTCTCATATATAAGACTGAGTCTTTGATATGGTCAATTGTTAGCAGAATCGTGTCTCTGTCTAGTGTGTCAATATTTTCTGACAGTTTATCCGACCACGCAGCGGCAGAACTGCACATCCATGCTGACGCAATAGCTGGTCTAAGTATAATGCCTGAGTGTGTATATACAGACTTCAGGATCGCCTCCTGCTTTCTATCAGCAGGTTCCTTAAGGGCGGCCGTATCCTGAGACGGTAGTGCCACCTTTTTAGACAAACGTGTGAGCGCTTTATCCACTCTAGGAGGTGTTTCCCAACGTAACCTATCCTCTGGCGGGAAAGGGAACGCCATTAGTACCTTCTTAGGAATTACCAATTTCTTATCAGGGGAAGCCCACGCTTCTTCACACACTTCATTTAATTCATCTGATGGGGGAAAAACTACAGGTAGTTTTTTCTCCCCAAACATAATACCCTTTTTTGTGGTACCTGGATGTAAATCAGAGATAATAAGAATTTACTTACCGATAATTCTATTTCTCATAGTCCGTAGTGGATGCTGGGACTCCGTAAGGACCATGGGGAATAGCGGCTCCGCAGGAGACTGGGCACAAAAGTAAAAGCTTGAACTAGCTGGTGTGCACTGGCTCCTCCCCCTATGACCCTCCTCCAAGCCTCAGTTAGGATACTGTGCCCGGACGAGCGTACATAATAAGGAAGGATCTTGAATCCCGGGTAAGACTCATACCAGCCACACCAATCACACCGTACAACCTGTGATCTGAACCCAGTTAACAGTATGATAAACGAAGGAGCCTCTGAAAAGATGGCTCACAACAATAATAACCCGAATTTTGTAACAATAACTATATACAAGTATTGCAGACAATCCGCACTTGGGATGGGCGCCCAGCATCCACTACGGACTATGAGAAATAGAATTATCGGTAAGTAAATTCTTATTTTCTCTAACGTCCTAAGTGGATGCTGGGACTCCGTAAGGACCATGGGGATTATACCAAAGCTCCCAAACGGGCGGGAGAGTGCGGATGACTCTGCAGCACCGAATGAGAGAACTCCAGGTCCTCCTCAGCCAGGGTATCAAATTTGTAGAATTTAGCAAACGTGTTTGCCCCTGACCAAGTAGCTGCTCGGCAAAGTTGTAAAGCCGAGACCCCTCGGGCAGCCGCCCAAGATGAGCCCACCTTCCTTGTGGAATGGGCTTTTACAGATTTTGGCTGTGGCAGGCCTGCCACAAAATGCGCAAGCTGAATTGTACTACAAATCCAACGAGCAATCGTCTGCTTAGAAGCAGGAGCACCCAGCTTGTTGGGTGCATACAGGATAAACAGCGAGTCAGATTTCCTGACTCCAGCCGTCCTGGAAATATATATTTTGAGGGCCCTGACTACGTCCAGTAACTTGGAGTCCTCCAAGTCCCTAGTAGCCGCAGGCACCACAATAGGCTGGTTCACGTGAAACGCTGAAACCACCTTTGGGAGAAATTGAGGACGAGTCCTCAATTCTGCCCTATCCGTGTGAAAAATCAGGAAAGGGCTTTTATAAGATAAAGCCGCCAATTCTGAGACACGCCTGGCTGAAGCCAGGGCTAACAGCATTACCACCTTCCATGTGAGATATTTTAATTCCACAGTGGTGAGTGGTTCAAACCAATGTGATTTTAGGAACCCCAAAACCACATTGAGATCCCAAGGTGCCACCGGGGGCACAAAAGGAGGCTGTATATGCAGTACCCCTTTGACAAACGTCTGGACTTCAGGCACTGAAGCCAGTTCTTTTTGGAAGAAAATCGACAGGGCCGAAATTTGAACCTTAATGGACCCTAATTTTAGGCCCATAGACAGTCCTGTTTGCAGGAAATGTAGGAAGCGACCCAGTTGAAATTCCTCTGTAGGGGCCTCTTTGGCCTCACACCACGCAACATATTTTCGCCAAATGCGGTGATAATGTTTTGCGGTTACATCCTTCCTGGCCTTTATCAGGGTAGGGATGACTTCTTCTGGAATGCCTTTTTCCTTCAGGATCCGGCGTTCAACCGCCATGCCGTCAAACGCAGCCGCGGTAAGTCTTGGAACAGACAAGGTCCCTGCTGGAGCAGGTCCTTTCTTAGAGGTAGAGGCCACGGGTCCTCCGTGAGCATCTCTTGAAGTTCCGGGTACCAAGTCCTTCTTGGCCAATCCGGAACCACGAGTATAGTTCTTACTCCTCTCCTTTTTATGATTCTCAGTACTTTTGGTATGAGAGGCAGAGGAGGGAACACATACACTGACTGGTACACCCATGGTGTTACCAGAGCGTCCACCGCTATTGCCTGAGGGTCCCTTGACCTGGCGCAATATCTGTCTAGTTTTTTGTTGAGACGGGACGCCATCATGTCCACCTTTGGTTTTTCCCAACGGTTTACCATCTCTTGGAAGACTTCTGGATGAAGTCCCCACTCCCCCGGGTGAAGGTCGTGTCTGCTGAGGAAGTCCGCTTCCCAGTTGTCCACTCCCGGAATGAACACTGCTGACAGTGCTATCACATGATTCTCCGCCCAGCGAAGAATCCTTGCAGCTTCTGCCATCGCCCTCCTGCTTCTCGTGCCGCCCTGTCTGTTTACGTGGGCGACTGACGTGATGTTGTCCGATTGGATCAATACCGCCTGACCCTGAAGCAGGGGTTTTGCTTGACTTAGGGCATTGCAAATGGCCCTTAGTTCCAGAATGTTTATATGAAGAGATGTTTCCATGCTTGACCACAAGCCCTGGAAATTTTGTCCCTGTGTGACTGCTCCCCAGCCTCTCAGGCTGGCATCTGTGGTCACCAGGATCCAATCCTGAATGCCGAATCTGCGGCCCTCTAGTAGATGAGCACTCTGCAGCCACCACAGAAGAGACACCCTTGTCCTTGGCGACAGGGTTATCCGCTGATGCATCTGAAGATGCGATCCGGACCATTTGTCCAGAAGATCCCACTGAAACGTTCTTGCATGGAATCTTCCGAATGGAATCGCTTCGTAAGAAGCCACCATTTTTCCCAGGACCCTCGTGCACTGATGCACTGACACCTGGCCTGGTTTTAGGAGATTTCTGACTAGCTCGGATAACTCCCTGGCCTTCTCCTCTGGGAGAAACACCTTTTTCTGGACTGTGTCCAGAATCATTCCTAGGAACAGGAGACGTGTCGTTGGAATCAGCTGCGATTTTGGAATATTTAGAATCCACCCGTGCTGACGTAACACTAACTGAGATAGTGCTACTCCGACTTCTAACTGTTCCCTGGACCTTGCCCTTATCAGGAGATCGTCCAAGTAAGGGATAATTAAAACGCCTTTTCTTCGAAGAAGAATCATCATTTCGGCCATTACCTTGGTAAAGACCCGAGGTGCCGTGGACAACCCAAACGGCAGCGTCTGAAACTGATAATGACAGTTTTGTACTACAAACCTGAGGTACCCTTGGTGAGAAGGGTAGATTGGGACGTGGAGATAAGCATCTTTGATGTCCAGAGACACCATATAGTCCCCTTCTTCCAGGTTTGCTATCACTGCTCTGAGTGACTCCATCTTGAATTTGAACCTCTTTATGTAAGTGTTCAAGGATTTTAGATTTAAAATTGGTCTCACCGAGCCGTCCGGCTTCGGTACCACAAACAGCGTGGAATAATACCCCTTTCCCTGTTGTAGGAGAGGTACCTTGATTATCACCTGCTGGGAATACAGCTTGTGAATGGCTTCCAAAACTGCCTCCCTGTCGGAGGGAGACTTTGGTAGAGCAGACTTCAGGAACCGGCGAGGGGGAGACGTCTCGAATTCCAGTTTGTACCCGTGTGATACTACCTGCAGAATCCAGGGGTCCACTTGCGAGTGAGCCCACTGCGCTTTGAAATTTTTGAGACGGGCCCCCACCGTGTCCGAGTCCGCTTGTAAAGCCCCAGCGTCATGCTGAAGACTTGGCAGAAGCAGAGGAGGGCTTCTGCTCCTGGGAAGAGGCTGCCTGGTGCAGTCTTTTTCCTCTTCCTCTGCCCCGGGGCAGAAATGAGTGGCCTTTTGCCCGCCTGTACTTATGGGAACGAAAGGACTGAGTTTGAAAAGACGGTGTCTTTTTCTGCTGAGAGGTGACCTGGGGTAAAAAGGTGGACTTTCCGGCCGTTGCCGTGGCCACCAGGTCCGGTAGACCGGCCCCAAATAACTCCTCCCCTTTAAACGGCAATACTTCCATATGTCGTTTGGAATCCGCATCCCCTGACCACTGTCGCGTCCATAACGCTCTTCTGGCAGAAATGGACATAGCACTCACTCTTGATGCCAGGGTGCAAATATCCCTCTGTGCATCACGCATATATAGTAATGCATCCTTCAAATGCTCTATAGTTAGTAATATACTGTCCCTATCCAGGGTATCAATATTTTCAGTCAGGGAATCCGACCACGCCACTCCAGCACTGCACATCCAGGCTGATGCGATTGCTGGTCGCAGTATAACACCAGTATGTGTGTATATACCCTTCAGGATATTTTCCAGCCTTCTATCCGCTGGTTCTTTGAGGGCGGCCGTATCAGGAGACGGTAACGCTACTTGTTTAGATAAACGTGTGAGCGCTTTATCTACTCTAGGGGGTGTTTCCCAACGCGCCCTAACCTCTGGCGGGAAAGGGTATAGTGACAATAATTTATTAGAAATTAGCACTTTTTTATCGGGGGAAACCCACGCTTTATCACACACCTCATTTAATTCACCTGACTCAGGAAAAGCTACTGGTAGTTTTTTCACTCCCCACATAATACCCTTCTTTGTGGTACTTGTAGTGTCAGAAATGTTCAATACCTCCTTCATTGCCGTGATCATGTAACGTGTGGCCCTACTGGACATTACGTTTGTCTCCTCACCGTCGACACTGGACTCAGTATCCGTGTCTGGGTCTGTGTCGACCCACTGAGGTAACGGGCGTTTCATCGCCCCTGACGGTGTCTGAGACGCCTGGACAGGCACTAATTGATTTGTCGGCTGTCTCATGACGTCAACAGTTTTTTGTAAAGTGCTGACATGGTCACGTAGTTCTTTAAATACAACCATCCAGTCAGGTGTCGACTCCCTAGGGGGTGACATCACTAATACAGGCAATTGCTCTGCTTCCACATCATTTTCCTCCTCATACATGTCGACACAATCGTACCGACACCCAGCACACACACAGGGAATGCTCTGATAGAGGACAGGACCCCACTAGCCCTTTGGGGAGACAGAGGGAGAGTTTGCCAGCACACACCAGAGCGCTATATATATATATATAGGGATAACCTTATATAAGTGTTACTCCCTTTTATAGCTGCTGTTTTTAATTTAGCTGCCAATAGTGCCCCCCCTCTCTCGTTTTTACCCTGATTCTGTAGGGACTGCAGGGGAGAGTCAGGGAGCCGTCCTTCCAGCGGAACTGTGAGGGAAAATGGCGCTTGTGTGCTGAGGAGATAGGCTCCGCCCCTTCACGACGGCCTTATCTCCCGCTTTTTTCTGGAAAACTGGCAGGGGTTAAATACATCCATATAGCCCAGGAGCTATATGTGATGTATTTCTTTTGCCATCCTAAGGTATTTCTGTTTTTATTGCGTCTCAGGGCGCTCCCCCCCAGCGCCCTGCACCCTCAGTGACCGGAGTGTGAAGTGTGCTGAGAGCAATGGCGCACAGCTGCAGTGCTGTGCGCTACCTTAGTTGAAGACAGGAACGTCTTCTGCCGCCGATTTCACCGGACCTCTTCGTTCTTCTGGCTCTGTAAGGGGGCCGGCGGCGCGGCTCCGGGACCCATCCAGGCTGAACCTGTGATCGTCCCTCTGGAGCTAATGTCCAGTAGCCTAAAAAACCCAATCCACTCTGCACGCAGGTGAGTTCGTTTCTTCTCCCCTTAGTCCCACGATGCAGTGAGCCTGTTGCCAGCAGGACTCACTGAAAATAAAAAACCTAAAATAAACTTTTACTCTAAGCAGCTCAGGAGAGCCACCTAGCATGCACCCTTCTCGTTCGGGCACAAAAATCTAACTGAGGCTTGGAGGAGGGTCATAGGGGGAGGAGCCAGTGCACACCAGCTAGTTCAAGCTTTTACTTTTGTGCCCAGTCTCCTGCGGAGCCGCTATTCCCCATGGTCCTTACGGAGTCCCAGCATCCACTTAGGACGTTAGAGAAATTTAACACCTCTTTCATTGCCTCAATCATGCAGTGAATGGCCTTAATGGGCATTAAATTTGACTCCTCGTCGTCGACACTAGTGTCAGTATCCGTGTCGACATCTACTTGTGCCATCTGAGATAGCGGGCGTTTCAGAGCCCCTGATGACTTTTGAGACACCTGGACAGGCACGAGCTGAGAACTCGGCTGTCCCGCAGTCGGCATGTCGTCAAATTTCTTATGTAATGAGTCTATACGTGCACTCATTTCTTTCCATAAGCACATCCACTCAGGTGTCTGCCCCCCAGGGGGTGACATCCCTTCTAAAGGCATCTGCTCCGCCTCCACCTCATTATCCTCATCAAACATGTCGACACAGCCGTACCGACACACTCCACACACACAGGGAATGCTCAATATAGAGGACAGGACCCACAAAAGCCCTTTGGGGGGACAGAGTGAGAGTATGCCAGCACACACCAGAGCGCTATATAAGGCAGGGACTAACTGAGTTATGTCCCTTATAGCTGCTTTTTAATATAAACTATATACTGCGCCAAATTAAATGCCCCCCCTCTCTCTTTTTTACCCTTTTCTGTAGAGTAGTCTGCAGGGGAGAGCCAGGGAGCTTCCTTCCAGCGGAACTGTGAGGGAAAAATGGCGCCCAGTGTGCTGAGGGAGATAGCTCCGCCCCTTTTCCGCGGCCTATTCTCCCGCTTTTTTCTGGATTCTGGCAGGGGTATTTACCTCATATATAGCCCCTGGGGCTATATATTGAGGTATTTTTGCCAGCCAAGGTGTTTTTATTGCTGCCTCAGGGCGCCCCCCCCCCCCCAGCGCCCTGCACCCTCAGTGACCGGAGTGTGAAGTGTGAGAGGAGCAATGGCGCACAGCTGCAGTGCTGTGCGCTACCTTGGTGAAGACTGATGTCTTCATGCCGCCGATTTTCCGGACCATCTTCTTGCTTCTGGCTCTGTAAGGGGGACGGCGGCGCGGCTCCGGGACCGAACATCAAGGCTGGGCCTGCGGTCGATCCCTCTGGAGCTAATGGTGTCCAGTAGCCTAAGAAGCCCAATCCGGCTGCAAGCAGGCGAGTTCGCTTCTTCTCCCCTTAGTCCCTCGCTGCAGTGAGCCTGTTGCCAGCAGGTCTCACTGAAAATAATAAACCTAAGACTATCTTTCTTCTAAGAGCTCAGGAGAGCCCCTAGTGTGCATCCAACCTCGGCCGGGCACAAAATCTAACTGAGGCTTGGAGGAGGGTCATAGTGGGAGGAGCCAGTGCACACCAGGTAGTCCTAAATCTTTCTAGAGTGCCCAGCCTCCTTCGGAGCCCGCTATTCCCCATGGTCCTTTTGGAGTTCCCAGCATCCACTAGGACGTTAGAGAAATGGGAGTGTGGTACACATATGGGGGGAGGGGCAGATACACATATGACCCCAATAGTGCCAGATACACGTTGCCCCACAGTGCCAGATATACATTGCCCCACAGTGCCAGATATACATTGCCCCACAGTGCCAGATACACAAATGCCCCCAGAGTGCCAGATATACATTGCCTCACAGTGCCAGATACACAAATGCCCCCAGAGTGCCAGATATACATTGCCCCACAGTGCCAGATACACAAATGCCCCCACTGTCAGATATACATTGTCCCCCAGTGCCAGATACACAAATGCCCCCAGAGTGCCAGATATACATTGCCTCACAGTGCCAGATACACAAATGCCCCCAGAGTGCCAGATATACATTGCCCCACAGTGCCAGATACACAAATGCCCCCAGAGTGCCAGATATACATTGCCTCACAGTGCCAGATACACAAATGCCCCCACTGTGTCAGATATACATTGTCCCCCAGTGCCAGATACAGAAATGCTCCAACAGTGCCAGATATGCCCCCAGTGCCAGATACAGAAATGCCCCCACAGTGCCAGATATGCTCCCAGTGCCAGATACACACGTCCCCCCAGTGCCAGATATGCCCCCAGTGCCAGATACACATGTCAACCCAGTGCCAGATATGACCCCAGTGCCAGATATGCCCCCAGTGCCCGATACACATGTCCCCCCAGTGCCAGATATGTCCTCAGTGCCAGATATACATGTCCCCCCCAGTGCCAGATATGCCCCCAGTACCAGGTACACATGCCACCCCCTTCCCGTGCTGCTCACCGCTGCTGCTGTCCTTTGTGTTAGGGGAGGAGAGCGCAGCGTGCGCCTCTCCTGCCCCTCAGTCTCTGGCGGTGGTGCGGGTGTCTACCTTCAATTCAGCGCCGATCCGTGAGCCAATCAAAGCTCGCGGTCCGGCAGCCAATCAGGAGCCTCGACTGCCGGTCCGCGAGCTCTGATTGGCTCACGGGCCGGTGCTGAATTGAAGGGACGCTCTGAGGGGCAGGAGAGACGCACGCTACGCTCTCCTCCCCACAAGCAGCAGCGGCGGCGAGCAGCAGCAGAGGCGGCCCGTCAGCGGTGGGTACGGTGTACTCACGGCTAAATTCTTAAAGGTACGCCGTACCCACCCAACATCACATGTCACTTGGCAAACTATCTGCTTTTATCAATAGAATAATTGTAGAAGGTCCATCCAGTCTCCAAAAATGTGCGCACAGTGGAAGCCTGAGCACCCACGCAGCTACCATTGTGAGGGAGACAGAACAGACTTGGGAAGGGGGAACCTGCCACCAATGTTAGTATGGGGGCAGCCGGGGTTGAGGGTGTCAGGAAGGAGTGCTGCAATAGAGTGGGAGGGACCAAGCAGGTGGGGGCAGAGGAAACCCAGCATATGCCAAGTCCGTTATACAAGTGAAAACACTAAAGAAATGTGAACAACTCTGTTTTTAATATAAGTAGCATAGATTTCTAGCTTAGTTTACAACACACTATTCTTAAGTGGCACTGCAGCTTTTCTTTTAACTGCCATAAATTTCAACAAAGTGTGTAATTACAGCACAGTGCAGGAATGGGCTGGCTAGATGACCCTATCAATTGTCTTCTGCCACTACATGTTTCTTTGCTATAATCAATGTAATGATCAGTTTGTACTCATCCAGGAAATACCTGCTTCATAGAATAAACTGTATGGTGGGTTACACTAAAATGCAAGGGGTGTATGTAGTGGTCATTTTTCAGCTCCGTAATGTCCATGTGTATACACATATCATACATGATATGTGTATACACATGGATGTGGTGCATTTTTCTGGCATTCAGCAAGCTCACAATTCTCAACTTTGCTTCAGAAACTCACAAATATCAGTGTTGAGCAAAACAAATTTGAATACAATTACCCTTTAAAACACTAGTTACTAGAATGGGACAGCTTTATACTGTAGTTGCCAGAATGGGACAGTTGTATAAACTAGTTGCCAAAATGGTGCCGCTTTATACACTAATTGCCAGAATGGGGCCATTTTATACACTAGTTGCCAGAATGGACCGTTGTATATACTAGTTGCCAGAATGGGGCTGTTTTATACACTAGACACTAGTTGCCAGAATGGGGCCGTTTTATAGACTAGCTGCCAGAATAAAACCGTTTTATACACTAGCTGCCAGAAGGGGACCGTTTTACACACTAGTTGCCAGGCTGAGGCCTTTTTATACACTAGTTGCCAGAATAGGACCCTTTTATACACTAGTTGCCAGAATAGGACCCTTTTATACACTAGTTGCCAGAATAGGACCCTTTTATACACTAGTTGCCATCACGATTCAAAGAGAAACCCTGTGAACACAGTGCTAAATAAATCAAAATTCATACATAATTTTCCTGTTCATACATACTCTCTCTGATTTAATAAGTGATCATTATTTAAATTCATGCTAATAAGATTACAGGCCAGCTCAACCAAAGATCACAGTTCTGCTTTGGTGCACTTTAATCAAGTAATTAGCATAATTATGTCAGTGGAGGTAACTGAGCAGAGCACACTTTCTTTGATGGCATTCAGTTTACACTGAATATATGCACCCTGCAAAAGACTGGTACCATTATTCTTTACCTCCAATGACTTTTTACAAATAACATAAATGCTGTTTTAATACCCTTGCTACCCTGTTTTAATACAAGCTTGCTAATAACATCAAGAGCTCCCTCACACCTAAATTCCACTATCTAGGGCTTTCAACACATTAAAATTTGAGCCTACCATTATTGTACTTTTTTCTTCTCGTGAATTATCCCAGTATAATATATTATAGTTGTAAAAGCAAAATACAGAACAACATATGTAAAACGGGTTAGAACACATCACTAATGCGTAATTTTAGAACTATACTTCTAGGGACTGTTTATGACAATCAAAAATGTTTTCAGAATTTTTGTCAGTCTGTTCCAGCATCACGCAGAGAATACTGTATGAATTGCGATCATGGTTTCACATTTGTATAGCTTAGTGACCTAGAAAGAAACTGAGTTACTGTATGTATGATCTAGCTGTGACATCAGGGAGAGGAACAATTAAGGAAAAATCAGAAGCTTGAAACACACCGCGCACTGAAAGTTGGTGTTACGATCATGCTTCTGTGGAAGTTCACTCCACCCAAATAATGCAACAGAACAAGACTTAAAGTGACTGCTCCGCAAAAGCAACCTGAGGTAGAGATTCTAACCAGATGTGGTACAGGTGAGACTGTGTTTATACCACGTATACCCCTTATCCCCATCAATTTTCATTTTCAATTCAAACACCTGCAGTTTCCTGTAAGCGTTTGCTTCACTAGGACGATGAAGAAGTCACAGGGGCAAACGCTCAGGGCTGCAGGCGTAGATCTCAGGACCAGCTGCTTCTCCCATGGGCAGCTTTTTGTGTCTTGCTCGCAAATTAGTAGCCCTAAGCATCTTTTTGTGTTAATCCCTGAAGGATAAACTGCAAATATTGTTTAAGAAATTTTGTTAGAAATATGTACAATATAAAATATTTATCACAAGATTAGAATCCACTAATGACTTTGTAAAATTAGTTCTGCTGAGCAATAACAGACATCCACGTGAGCAAAGCCGCAGGCAAATTCGAGTGTGTATGTAGGTGTGTGTGTGTATGTATGTAGATAGATGTGTATGTAGATAGATGTGTATGTAGATAGGTGTGTGTGTGTGTGTGTGTGTGTGTGTGTGTGTGTGTGTGTGTGTAAAATCCCTTGAAGTAGGCCTTAAATAAAAAAAGTTAAGGAGTACAATTTCAGTTGTACGAGTACAATTCTTATTTACAGTTGTTCGGTTCATCTTCTTTAGTTTCATGATTGAAGAACCCAACATATTTCTGCTGGCAAAGCATTAATAAATTCATCTTCTTTGTCTACTGGAGCAAGTGTCAATTGCACAAAGCAAATCACCATCTACTATAAATACTACAGTTCTAATCCAGGAACAGATCTTTAAATTAAATGTCCCACAGTTACCCGGGTACAGTAACACACAGCTCCTGCACACACTTGGAAAGTATGAGGACATAACAGATTTTACCTTGGAGTTGTTCTTGGTTCTGGAAAGAGAACACACTCAGCAAACTATATGAACATACACCAGCTAAAAGGCAGCATACATACAGCTATGTCTTGCCGATCTCAAAAAGTTTAAAAACCGCAGGATTCCCACCATAAAGTTTAATAGAGAGTGCGCTCCTCCATTATACACTAAGGCCTCCGCATGACTGACAGGCTGGGACCCGCCAGCCTATCAGGAGAGCGCTATGACATGGCACTTCCCGATTGGCTGGCGGCTCCTGAAGTGACAGGAATCACGGGGGGTCCTGGCATTCGCGTAAAGGGGATCCCCTATAGTTCGAGGGTCCGGGTTTTATGAGTTTTATTTTTTTTTAACCCATGGATGCCTAGTGGAAAAAAGAGGACTAGACCAAGGGGTAGGTGAGTATTTTATTTTTATTTACAGCGATCGTGGATGCTACAGGACAAGTGGACGTGAATGGCTAAGTTGGATGTAGGTAAGTATGTTTAAGTGTGTGTATGTATGTGAGTATGCAAGTATGTTTCATTAAAGTTTTACGGTCACAGTGTCTGGGTGTTTATCTTAATATTTCTTCTATTGTAGAACTACAGGTACCAGATGGCCCGTTAATCCCCTGCATGCTGGTATTTGTAGTTCCACAGCAAAAGACAATATTCTATTTTTTACACTTTTAAAGGCTGTCAGCCCTCCATCCTCCGCCCAAGTATATGGGGGAGGGTCACAGCCTCGGGCTTCATCCCTGGCCCTTGGGTGCCTGGAGGGGGGGGCTTTATTTTAGGGGTCCCCACTCCACCAGGGAACCCCGGCCAGGGGTGACTAGTTGAGGGGAGTGATGCTTTGGCCGCAGGGACCTATATAAGTGTCATTCAGCTGCAGCATCACCTCCCTGGCTACTGGAGCCCAGTGC